>NC_134419.1:18758196-18985696 GCF_030867145.1 Opisthocomus hoazin
TGCAGATCGCTTTATTAACACTTTTAATGGTCTTCTGACAGAAGTTTCCAGTCCTGTTGCTTGGATTGGAACCTGCAACGTTGTTTGGTTTGATAAGACTTTTTGAAGAATTTTAAGGATTTATTCCACTAATAAATATGAATTGGCTTTAGATGGATATATTATTTCAGGTTTGTAGAATTCACACCCTGCAGCCCCTATCTTCTATTCTTAGCCTTTTGCATGTACATAAATTAATATTTTAAATTGTTATATTGCAAAAGAATAAAATATGAATAGGCTGACTTGTCTATTATCCCTTCTCTTTCATTTTTTTCTATTACTACTTCTTTTCAAGCAGTCCTGTCAGCGTTATTACTTTATTCAGCAAAAATCTTGGTTGCTGCAGAGTCTCAGTAGGTCTGTATAGCCGGGCACCTGTGGTGTCCCGTTGTGGTACTAGAACTGAAACCCTCTCTTGTGCTGCTGTTGGTTCCTTCATGGTAGCCGGTTTGCAAGGCTTTGCCGGGGCTTCCAGCCATCCCGAAAAGGCTGTTCACAGCTCTAAGCAACCTCCTCAGGGCCAAGGGTGCAAATGACCAGGAGACAGCCTACCTGGACTGACTGGACAGCTACCCTTAAAGAGGCGTGATTTGGCATTTAGGGTTAGATAAGCAGGTGTTTTCTGATTCATCACTAGCCAAGAAATGCAATTTTGCTTCTCTGAACTAAGTGCATCAAATGAAAAGTGACTCCTGCCACCAAGCATTAAGGATCTATCTGAGGAGACTACGTCACCTTTGGCTTTCTCTCTAGTTATGGAGGAGGGAGAGATTGTTAGAAAGGGCAGTTTGACTGACCTAAGACTTGAAATGCCTTCTGGATGTGCACATCCTCTGGAGAAAGCATTTGACTGATGAAGCATTTAATTTGTATGTGTCTCAAATTAAGTGGCGTAACCTGGACTCCGCAGCCACATATGTCACTCTTAACAGTGATTCCAGTGCATTTCGCTGGTGAACAAGAAGCAGATAGGACCAGGGTTTGTACTGGAACCATTATGTGTGCTGCAAAATGCTCTCATGGTTTAACAGCCTTCACTTTCTTAGCAGGTTAAGCGGTGTTGACTTAGGTGAATGCTTTGTAAATGACATCTTTGCTGGGATTGCTAGCTGCGTGGGCAAGGTGAAAGCCGGATCCTGAGGATACGCGTACTCAGTCTGCAACAAACATGCCAAGGACACCCCCAGCTCAGAACCTGAGCTGAGGTTAATCGCATTGTGCCTCTCACAGTTACAGACGCTGGCTGCCAAGTGGGTGAAATTCTTATTTCCTATTTTAAACTGTTAGTCTCCAGTACTGACTGCTGCTTTATGGTTAAGGTTATTTCTGTGTAGTTAGCAAAACAGAAGGATTAATTTGGATGATGGGAAATGTATAAATGGAACATTGTTATCATTGTCTTTAGAATTACATCTTTCACATGCCAGGTAAATCCAGGAGGCAGTTAAACATTTTCCCCCTATGACATTATCGCAAATGTCATTTGGTGCTTCAAGACTATTTAAGCAAAATAAATCCAGCAGCCACGCTGGAGAGTGATGTTTGTATCATCATATATATGTTATTATTTCTGGAATAGACTAGACTTTATTCAGGCCTCCAGGACAAGTCAATCAGTATGTCTTTGTTTTCTTTTAGTTGTTTTTACATATATTTCTTCATGTGTGCCTGTTTGTCTTGAAGCTTTGCAGATGTGTGGGCTCACAACTGGTTTGGAGATGTTTGGGGAACTCTCCTGATCTACGTGCAGTGTAAGATACCTGCTTCTTCTGTCCTAATTGCATGTTTCTACCTGGTGAAGTGATGTTTTGCTCAAGATGTGCTGCTATAAAGGAAGAAGAGGGAACCTTCTGTAACAGACCTGGTAACTATAACTTCCTGGGATCATTCAACAAAATCTTCAGTCCCTTTCTATATACCCTGACTGGTTGCTGGCTGGCAAGTGAAATGCTGTGGTGCCACTGCAGAGCATAGTCTTGCATGGGCTTCATCCAACACCAGAAAGAAAATGAACTATTTGCTTTACATTTTAATCTCGGTAAGAGCATACAAGAATGTCCCTTTCATGGTGCTAGGAGAGATTAGTTTCTATGCGGACAGCAGGGGCACAGACACAGAGCCCCATGCCTTCATTTCATTTTAAGTGGTTCATCTAGCTCCGCCTGAAGTATGAAGTTTAACCTCCACAAACATCAATGGTTACTGGTGAGGTACGGGGCAGAGTGCTGTTCTAATTGCACAGGAAGAGCGAAGTTTTATGCCACCTTATCTTCAGTGCTTCCTGGGGAGCACTGTGTCCTCTCTGCGAATGCTACTGAAATGAATCATACTAAAACACAACCAGCTCACAGTACTGATGCTACATGGCTGGTTGGTGTAACTGAAAGAGCAAGGTGGCCAAAGGAAGTTCTTTCCAAGGAAAACAGGTAGAGCCAGATCTCTTGGCACCAAAGATGATGTGAACTAAATATTAATCCTCAGTGGTACTTCTTGGGCAGAGATTTACTAAACAATAGCTGCATCTGACTAAGGAGTGAAAACACTTCCATTTCATTCCCAGTAGCATCATCCTATTTGCAGACATTTGGTGTCCTAGAAGAGTGTAAATGTAGTGTCTCATTTCTGGAGCCAACACAAGAGAGATTGTTCAGGATTGATGTTTTTGGTGCCTGTTCAAGAAAATTCAGCTAGCCCTTTAAGCTACCTCTGGTGAAAGCTGCTTGTTACCAAATAACTTGTTCCAAGAGCTTCCCATCCTATTGTAAATTGTACACAGTGTTGTGCTGTGCTGCAGTGTGGTCAGCCAGGCATTGTATCTCATCAACAAAGCAAAGAGAATAGAGTCCTGGTTTCTTCACCAAGGTAAGATACCTGAAAGGAGGTTAGTACAAGTGTCTTGCTATATCTACCATCATAGCTTTACACCAGCCTCCAGTGCTGGAGACCCCTGTAACTGATTGCCTCTGTACCCTAGGTACCCTAGAAGGCAGGAAGCAGTAGCATCCTCTTGGTCTCATGCTCATGTTGCATCCCTTATGCCCTCCTTCCTTTCTGCTGGACTATGGGGTAAATGAGAGGCTTGCTGGGAGTGCAGGTCTCCTTGTCTTCCAATCAGCAAAAGCAGGAAGAGTGGTAGCAGCTCCCAAAAGGGAGGAGCCCCTAGTGCTCAAGCTCCCGCCTGCTTGGATGGGGAGCCAGCCCACCTCCCTGCTCCCCAGCTGAGACTGCTGGCAAGGGCTGGCAGCTTCTGCACTTCCTACCCATGGAATGACTCATGGCAAGCTGCTTGCTCCGGACTTTGAGCCCAGGCTCTGGCAGGGATTATTCTAAGTGGTGAATGTGTTCCAGTTTGGTGTTATGGTGTAAGATGGAAATAATCTGAAAATGAAAATTGTTGTAATCAGATGCCTTCAGTACAGAGGCCTTTTTGTACTGGCCCATGCTGTCCATGCCTTAATACATCCATACTGTTCAGCTTCAAAAATCCCCAAAAACTAAAACCCAACACACAAGAGCAAAGAAGTCCCACAGAACATCAGTTTGGCACTCTGGTTTTGTTTTTTTACTTTGGGCTGAGGTATTTAATTCAGTCTTTTACTTAAATTGCAAACCCAGCTGTACCAAGAATATACAACAGTCATTTCTCCCCTTTTTATTACTTGTCACTCTGTTTTCTGCAGTCATATTCCTCTTGTTGCTGACAGCATGACAGTAGGCTTAGTAAATCCTTAAACACGTGAAAAAGCTAATTTGAATAGGTATTATAATTCTGTAATTTCACAGCTTTTTACGGGGCATCACCAACCCCTGGGAAGAGATGTACGCAGAGGTAACGTTGACAGACTTTGGCCTGTTATTGGGAAATTCTTGGTGAGTAAATCTGTGATTATGTTGGTAGGACGAGGCCTGGACACGTCTTCTCAGGCAGCCTTTTCACTACTAAAGCGGATTAACAAAAGAGGCAGATGCCAGTGACAAAGTGCCAATATTTGTTAACAGATGTGATCCTTGTAATGTAGCATGTGTTCTTAATTTGGCACTGCTTGACACCAGGAGGATGTCTGTAAATAAGGTGTCATTAGCTACACCCAATAGGCTTTCCTCCTGAACTGGTCTTTGGTTAGTATCCATACTCTGCTTGAAACTGGCATTCTA
This sequence comes from Opisthocomus hoazin, assembly GCF_030867145.1. NCBI lineage: Eukaryota > Metazoa > Chordata > Aves > Opisthocomiformes > Opisthocomidae > Opisthocomus > Opisthocomus hoazin. The sequence continues at coordinate 18,762,394 of NC_134419.1, forward strand.
CCTTGTGAGTGGGCACTATGCCACTCTGACAGATGGGCATGACAGTAGACCAGCCAGGGAAACATTAAACTCATCCAAGTTGAGTATTAGGGGCCAAACACTCTATCCACAAATACGACATGAGCAGATTTGTCTTATTATAATTTTTGAAGTGGATACGCTGTTGCTACCTGAGCTCCTAGATGATTAAACTTTCACATTCTCAGACTTTGCTTTGGTCACTTCCACATTTCGGTTCTAGAAGAATGAAGATGACTGCTAAAAAAAAAAGTCTAGGAAAGAATTTGTTCTTTGACAGTAACTTCCATGTTTAGTGAAGAAAATACTGAGTAAGCCAGTCATGTTTCTTGTTAAGTGGGTTGATGCCAGTCTTCTATTTATGTTGACTTCAAATTAAGTATTTAGGTGAAAATGTTTCACACAGTATTTCCTCTCCCCAGTTTAAAAATTAAAAAATGTTGAATAAGATATTTTTCTGTCTCTGAATCTCTGAAGCAAAAATGAGTTCTGTTGCGTCAGTGAGAAGTCAACTGAGTTACTTGAAGAATTACTTGCTCAGATGTTTTTAAGAGGGGAAAACCTAGATGCTTAATTAAAGTATATTTAAAGGTTTAAAAATCTAAAAAGATAGTTATTATAGGAATGTAGGGGTTTTCTGTGTAAAAAACATACTATCACAATTTGTGCTCCTATAATTCCACTTAACCACTTACCTTTACTCGAACATAAAAATGATTTATTGTTTTAGTTAGGAAAAAATTTGACTTAAATGTAAGAAGAGATCTGTATTTTTGTAGAAATTTTAATGCTTTCTATTCAGTAGAAATTGTTCAAGGTCCAGGTCATGCCTGCTATGTCTTTCTGCAGCCAAACAGACTTCCTTGTGATTTGTAGCAATGTATTATGTGAGGAAACTTCCTGTAAATGAGAGAGAAGATCCTACTCTCTAACACGATAATTGCAATTCTGGTATTTTCGTAAGGCTACAGTGTGGTTTTAGTGCAGTTTTGCAATATCTGCTTATCAGCAGAGATTGATCAGTCAGATCTGTTAAAGTAAAAAATGCTGAAAAATATCTCTGCCTTGGTGGAAAACACAGGTACTTGTTCTTCCCCTCTGAGAGATGAGGGACGCAGCAGGAGCAGTGGTCAGTGAAACCCCTGGGGGGCTGCCTTTGCTAGATATCAGAAAGTTGTGAGGGCAACACAAATACAGACTGCTTTTTGTCACCCAAACTCTGCAGTATGGGCACGTTTTCCTACCACTGGAGAATTCATGAGCTTCTGTAGCCTTTGATACAGATGCATACGGTAACTTGTTGCCAATTTCGTGCAATTAGGGCATACAAAATGGTTTCCCTGTTAGGAATGTTGCCTGTGTTACGACACTAATTAGGATTTTCTCTCCTTTACATGCATGCCTGTCTGCCATTAATATTAATGGCAATTTTGCCCAAGCACAAGGGAAGGCAAGACCTGTGTAACAGTGACTTCAACTTTTGTCTTAGAAATTCTCTGTATAGTTGTTCTTGGAACCTGCTGGCTTGCAATTTACTGAACCTACCTGGTGAAAGTGGTAGTGTGTACGTGATACAGTTACCTTTATAAGAGGGTATTTTTATTAACGCTTCTATGTTTTTTCCTCTCTAGGTCTCTGTGGTTTGTCCCTGTGGTTACATTACAAGCTTTTCCAGCTATTAAAAAAGGCACATTTTATGCATGTTTAATGAGATGTTTTTCTCCTGTAATGAAGCTTCTGTTATAGATAAAAAATATTCAGTGGCTTCAGTGGTTATGCACTTACCCCATGTTGTTGCAAGGAGGTGCATCATGCTACCTCCTAATAGATAAAATGAAAGAAACAAATCTGTTAGTATTTTCAGAGAAGAGATACAGGCTATGCGGTTTTAAAACTGCTGAAATGTTGGATTTAGTGGAGATAAAGGCGGAACCACTGCAGGCATGCAGTGCTCTGTGAAGGAACCCTAGCAAGCCAGCTCCAAGGAGTGAAGCAAAGGAGGTCAGAGAGCTTTGGGCCTCCAGCTCACTGCCAGGTGATTGCAGGGGTGAGCAGAGTGAAGCAGCAAGGCGGAGAGCAGTGCAAAGCCATCCTTAGGAAGAGACAGCTTCTCCAGAGAAGGGGAAGGCACTTAGACAGTGGTCACTTCTGCTCAAAAGTCACTTGAAATGCTCATTTAGATGCTGATTAATAGGATGAGTGATGTGGGCTGGGACAAAGTCAGTCTCTGTCTCTTAGCAAAGACCACCAACAAAGACATGGCATGTTATATCAAGGACAGCAGATGAGGATGATTTACAGCTTGTGCTTTCATCTCACAAACCTGCAATAAAAGAAGATTTTTTTTGTTTTTTGAACAATCTATGCTTCTAGCTGCACATACATTCCAATAGCTAGAGCTGATTGTAGAGATTTACTTTTAGGTGTAGACATGCTGAACTGAGTTCGTTCATGAACATGAACTAAGCTCGTGTTTGAACTTCGCTTTAGGGGTACTGGAGCAAACTTTTCAGTGCTCTAAATGGGTGAGGCTGAGTGAATTATTCCAGCTTGACAAGTCCTTTTCCCACACAGCTGATCTAGAGGAGCTGAGAGGAGAACAACCATATAAGCTAAAAAGCAGGGCTGAAATGAAAATCCATAGGGCTGTGGATGTCAATAGAAGACCGAAGATGTGAGTGCTGTCATATCTTTGTCCAGGGATAAGAGTCTGTGCCTTTTATGCAACTTTATCTATGTGAATTACTTTCAGGACTGAGCAAATCATGGGCTGAAGTGTGTCTAAAGGGGTACACTTTTTTGATTATATCAACAAAACCATTTCAAATTCTGAAATGTGAATCCCCCCAGATTTCTGGCATAAAGAATAAGCACAATTGTGCCAGCAGCTGGCTCCTCCTGGAAGACAAGATCTACTGCAACAAAATAACAGTAGCAATAATTGCCCTTGCTTCTCAGAGGAAGGGTTTAAAATTATTAACATCAAGGTAGTCTCTGAAATTTCTCAGTGCTTCATTAATTCTTGAGGCTGTGAAGGCTGAAAAAGGAAAGAACATCTGCATTAAATGTATAAATTACCCTCTAAAATGCACCTAAAAATGTAGTTGGAGGCATAGATCCCAAGGCCAGTTTGCTTTCCTCTTAATTTCTCTTAAATTATCTTGTCTCAGACTTGTACAAAATTTAATTGGACCAGTAAATGTCTCTTATTAATATATTTGGGGGGAGGAAAAACAAGAAAAAGGTGTGTGTGGATACATATATAGCTGAGAGAGACAGAGAAGAGTGTATGTGCTGTGAAACCCAAAAAAGCAGAAGACAGGCTGGTGGTGGTGTCCCAGAAATGTCATCAGAAACGGGCACAGATGTGCGATCCTGAGGGAGGAGTTCCTAATGAGATTAAATGGCTTAAATCTCGTGACCACGAATCTTTACTGTGGATTGACATATTATTTTTACTTTGTTCTTGTAAATGATGCGTGGGAGCGAGTCAATTGTGATCTTACACCTTTGGCACAAAGACTCTGGTCAACTTGTGTCCCAGTGTCAAAGAAGAGATCAAAGCATTTACATTTGCCTATTTGCCCCAAAGAAATGGTTGTTTTCAAATGTATACAGGCCTCTCCTACAGCGATGTTTCTCATAAAGCTCTTACTGAACTATGTATGATAGCCTATGGCGGAATGAAGTTTTACAAGATGACTGAAGCTGCGAGAAGGTTGAGTGTCTTGCCTCAGTCATCCCCAGGGAGTTTCACAAACAACAGTCTGCTTCCTAACACTACAGCTAGCAGTCCCAAGAAGGCAGGATAGATCCTTGTTCTGTTCCAAACTGTAGTGAAAGCCCATTGTCTGTTTCAGGCATTCATCTGAGAAAATAAAAGCTTGATTCTGCATGCCTTTGCTCCCTGCATTTACACTGACATGAACTGGGCTACAAAACTGCTTGGAAAGCTTTCTCCTCAGTTTTACTGTACTGGCTTAAAGAGTCAGGGCAGTACAGAACTGAGGATGCTGTGTGTCTTCTCTCCACACACAAAAGCTGGCTGTTCTCTTTTTTTTTCCTGCCTTCCCACTGCATGGAGTGTGTCTACAGAGTTGATGCAGGGATGATGGCAGTGCAGTGGGTGGTTAGCATGCCCAGCAACTGCAGTGAAGACCAGGTGCCACTGCATTTCAGTGCAGATCAGAAAAGCCCATGGGGACCCTGGATTGGTCTTGTTTTGCTCATTGAGTCTTGTGCTACAATTAAATTGTGTGTGTGGGGGGGTGTTCAGCTGGTGATAATCTTGGTCTTATTTTGGGAGTGGTTTTGCTAACAATTGCTCTTTCCAGACGAGGAGTAGAGCAGTTAGCAGGAGGAGAAGACCCAGGCTTGGGGAAACACGGAAGCAAGTCATTTGATCCTGGTGTAAGTTTCAGAACAAATGCTATGGAGAAGGTAAATTGAGCTCAACAAAACATTAGATTAAACTCGTTAGTAATTAAAAACAACAACAGCTGCAGTCTAAAGAAAAATGTTGGAGATCTGTAAAGCTGTGCCATTAAAATGTATAGACACTGACCCTCTTTAAATTCATAGAAAATGCTCTTTACGTAGCCATAAAGGTTTAATGTAACTTAGCAGATCTGAGTTACTTCAGGAGAGCTTTAATGCTTGGCAGGTCTCTACATTTTATTTATGATATCAAAGCTGCAACTCAGATTTTTACTCAGTGGAAGACATAAAAGAGATTCAGAAGTCATCCAAATCATCTTGTAATTAATGTTACTATGCACGCCTAAGACATTAAAATGTTAACAGTGTTAGAATCGTGTGCTTTGGAATACAGAGTGAGGGCTTTATTAGAGAGAAATACACTGCAGATGTCATCCACCCTAATTGAGGACATTGGGTTGCCTGCTGCTTGTTCTTATCAGCAGTTCAGATTTTTTTTTAATTTATTCATTTTCCTTACTGCTAGAATCTGCTCTCATTATTAGTCTATCTTGTCACTCATTTGCATTTCAAGTGCTGGGACTGTGGGGTACCAGCTAGCTGCCTTAGAAGAACACTTCAAGGGGTTACTCTATCAAATAGCAGCACAGTATCACAGTGAATTTGACATCTGGGTTATCTTATTCCCAGATGCTCCATGGTGTCATTAGCAGGATTAATCTTAGCTTTAATTTCATAATGATTCTTATTCTAATATATGTGAATGAACACAAAGTCTCTTGACTCATTATCACCAATTTACCCAAGATATGTAATCAGGCTCTTACATTCACCAACATTTATTTTTGCTAATACATCTAAAATTGCAGATTAAGCAAATACAGTTAGTTCCAGCTGAGTGAATGCCTAGTGAGGTAGCAATGTAGTATTTATGTTTTAATTAAAGTATATTAATGGTAGTTTCTTTTAAATACATAGTGACTAAAATCTTTCTGCTGAGAACAATACATTTATCATTCAAGTGATACCAACTTGTAAATTTAATCACAGCACCTTTCACTGACTATTTATTATTTGCAACTATTTAGAAATGATTCAAAATCTCATTTTATAGTACAATTTTAACCTTTAAAGATCAGGGCAGAACATTTTATTCTTAAGAAAAATCCCTTGACTTCCCAAGCAAACAGAATTTAATTTTTAAAGTTAAATTAAAAATTGAACCCAAATACATTTTATACTGAAACTTTTAATTTTAATTCCTGTTCTAGGCTGAACTGTAATATAGAATGCAGTTTATTTGTTATTACTAAGCAGACATACAAGATTCACCTCCACATCATACAGAGTTTCAAACTCTATTGCATTTTAAATTGCAAGGAGAAAGCAAAATGTGGAATTCCTATGCACACTTTTACAGTGTTGGACTAAGTTTTTTCATTTACCAGCTGTTGTAGCACAGCAGTAAGCAGTGGTTCATTATTGATGGATAAAATGTTCAAACATTTAAAGAAATGAAAGTCAGCTTTGAATTTTTAATTAATTAATTAAAAGTACTGCAAATGCCAGCTTGTTAATTGCTTTGCACCTGCAAGCCAACACAGGTTTTATGCACTCTTTCTTTGAATATTAATTTTTTTTGCATGTCTTCATAATGCTTGGAAAGTCTCCCCTGCAAACATATTAGTAAAGAGTAAATATTGAATCTAAGACAAAACTCACGGCTTCATCTTTCACTGTACACAGAATAGGATTTAAAGGAGGATTTAGATTTCCAAGGCTTCTAATTAAGTAGTGATAATCAGGCTTTCTGCTGAGGGTCACTTCCTGGGAGTAATTTGAGTTATTAAAATGCATGTTTTTATTTGTTCTGCTTTGCGAGCTAAAATTGATCCCTTTTAATATAGCAGCAAATATGCAAATTGGTGTTTCATTATATTATGCAATTTATGGCAATCTTCTCTAATTTACTGAAAGGGCAAGAGCCTGACCTTGTCATTCAACTTTTTTTTTTTTTTCCTAGTAAGCTAAACTAATTATGTGGATCTTTTTATGAAACTCTGAAAGTATGCAGCACGGTAAAAAATGTGACAAATTTACCTTGATTATTCATCAAGATGGCCTTCGATTTTGCTTGAATCCTCCTGCAGGGTGATGGATAATTTAAACTTACATATGGGAGCCAATTTGTTTCAAGGTTTAAAAATGGCTTCCTTTTTTCACAGAAATCCTGGAAAGAGCATCTGAAATCATTGAAATAATAAATGTCAGGATTTGAGCTATGGACTAAAAAAAAGTTCATTAAAAGTACTTGCATGATGTATTATGAGTTGATATCACGATTTTTCTTTGTGCTATCCTTCAATACAACTTTTCAGCCAGGTTTTTATTAGTGATATGATGTTCTGTATTTTCCCTTTTCTTTTAATAACATTTCTTTTTAGATTTAACAAACTCACCATTCTTAAAGCTCCTTCTTGCCTCCTCCACCAAGAACTGTAAAGGAAGTTCTCCTCTGTCAAAGCCAGGAAAGCATGGCTTAGTCTTCAGAGACTCTCGGGGATGTTCTACAATTGCTTCTTTTTTTTGGTAAATCCACCTTCCTTGCCACCCCCCAGGCTGATCAGCCCTCTCAGCCCCAGCAGTCGTCTTTTGACTCTTTCTCCTGCTCCATAACAGCCCAGAGCCATGGGATCATTTTGCCATGTTTTATACTTTGGCTGGTGAGACTGATTTGAGTGATGTGACTGGACCAGGAGGGGTTCAGGAACAACATCGTAAATACTAAAATCCTGAAGGTATCGGAGTTGGAGCTGTCTCAAGAGACCAGCTGGTCAGGAACCCTGAACTGAGGCAGGAATGGGAGTACCTGGCTGGTTCCCAACAGGTGTTTATCCTATTTGTTCTTAAAAAATCTTCAGTGAAGATTTCATGTCTCTAATACACACTCTTTCTTCCCTAATTTTAGTTGGATATTTTTTCTTTTCTACATTGCAAATCTGGCTGATTCCTTCCTTCAGATTCTGCAAAGACCAACTGACAGACTTCCTTGCGCTGGAAGAAAATACGTAGAGCAAAGGAGCAGAAAGTTTTTCTCCACCAGGGTTTAATCCATGAAGTTGAACACAATTTCCCTTCAACCACTATAACATTGCAGTTATTGCTTCGGCTAGTGTAACCTCTCCTCCTCGTGTTTAAACACATGTATTTGTAATGCAGATGAGTCTTTAATACTGTGTGTCAGCCAGAAACCACAGGTTGTAATACTGTGTTTGAACACTAATCTCTTGGCTACACCTTGAACTGTAAGTTAAAGCAGCAATGTTCACTGCCATCAGTAGTTAAATCTTCCTCTCTCTTTGCAGCAATGATCTGGCTCCTGTAGGCAAAATGTTCTAGGTTATGCCATGTGGTCTGCACAATGGTCAATGAAATTAGTCATCAGGTTAAAACCAGATTCATCCTTTACTTTGCAGAGTGAGGAGCATCAATGTGTCAGCAGCCTGCTTTAATTACAGCTTTGGTTTCTCCAAAGGTCTTGCGAATTTAGATCTCCCTTTACTGAAGAGTACTCGAGAAGATCAGGCATGTGTGTTTGCATTGGATGGCAATACTCAAATTGTGACAGCGATTTTTTGTTTTTCAAAGCAAACATGAGCTATGAAGCAATGTTTTCATGGCTTTCTTTGTCTTTTGGAAATGCGGACAAACAATTGGCATCTGCTGATGAGGTGGTGAGTTTTGATGATGTCAGACCTGACTAGAGAGATGGAAATCCTTTATACTGAACAATAAATTAGTCTGTTAATTACTTAATTCCCAGGCACATGAGAGTCCTGCAAGGGTTGGCAGAGCAACTGAATAACTCCCAGGTTCAGGCTTTTTAGTACCATTATCTTGTAATTGCTGATTGGCACAGGGTTCTGCTCGCTGTTCCCAAGGGGGGTCAGCAGTACGTGTGTCTGAATGGCGAGGATTCCTAGGCAGCGATTTATGCAGTGGTTTTGATTGACAGAAAAAGGCAGTAAGAGTTTATTAGCAGAGTATCATTGTTGGGGGGGAGGAAAGGGGCTGGAACATATGAATTCCCTTGCCAACGAATGAAAAGAATAAAACTGGAATAAGAAGAGTGGCAATTCAGAGACAATAATTTACTGTAGAAAGAAGGTGGAAATATTTGCTCATGTTTGGCAGGTTTCTCATTTTGCTTTTTTTTTGCTAGTGTCTGGGTCAGGAGAAAGGCGAGTATCACTAACTAGAGGAGAAAATTAGCAGTGTATTTAAATGTTTTATTGTAATGTCCCTTCCTAAGTGAACCTCCATTTAATGTTTAAAGGGCTAAAAATGCGAAGTACACATCAATAAAACAACATAGTTTTAACTTGTAATTAAGTTTTAACTTAGAATACACACAGATGTCAAAGCCACTACTCTAATTAGTGTCTCTCTTTTGTTGTTATTTAGCAATTAGCTAACTTATTTGTAGAGTAATGAATAGACTTGAAAAAAAAAAAAGCAACATACTGCCTGAACAAATCTTCTTGCTGCTTGCCTGTCATGCTTTAAAAAAAAAATTTATGTGTTTATTTTAGTCTGATCTTGCTCCCCCGGTTCGTTAGGATGCTCCTAGAGGTTACAGAGTATCCTGTGCTGAATGCTCAGTACTCCCAGGCATGCATGTTAAGTCAGGTTAGTACAGAACTCATCTTGTCTGCTACTGTGGGTAACCTGTATTAAGAAATTCACATTTATACTAAAACTGAACTGTCTATTGCCAAGGGCTTTTATAATTGTGAAACAGCCTGTTTCCCTGTTTGTGTTACTCTTTCTCCCCCTGATTTGTTTTAATAATATTTTGGAAGCTACGAAAGTACTGGCAGAATTCATACTAATATGTTGCTATTAAAAAAGACAGACCTTTAATTGCAGGCAGTTAACACAAAATCTGTTGGCAATATCTTGAACAGAATGATAGCATTTAATAATTTTTATCATTATAGTAATGTTGTTTGCAATGTTATTGCTAGGGAGTTGTCGTGTATTTTTTATGATAAATTCTTAATTTAAGGGTTTATAACTTAACCGTAAAAATATGCCCCAGGCTGAAACGTGACATACAAATTCTGAATATGTAACTGAATGTTGTTTCTAGTTTTAAAACAAGCAAACAGTAAAACAAGCTCCACGTGAGCATTTAATAGGTATGAACTGAAACTCCTGCCAGAAAATGACCTTTTCTGCAGAGGATCTTTTGTTATTTTCCTTGCTTAACAACCCTGCCTCAAAATGCACACTCCAGAACAAAGGGGAAAAAAGCTTAATGTAATGTTAAGCTTTGTGAGTGCTTTGCCTCTCAAACAGAGTGTTTTGGAAGTGTGTGAAGGGAACTTTACAGAGGTTGAAGGGTGGGGGGTTGTTGCAAAGGACGCCGCTTCTACTCTGCGCATTCCTCTGCAAATCAACGATTCTCTGTAGTATTACAAAATCTAGTGCAGACCCCTAAAAGGTGGAGCTATTTTACAGAACTGGGGGGGGGAAAGGACAAAACAGTATTTTTTGCCTATAAATACAGTAGGCTCTCAGGAAAAATTAAAATCCCACAAAATCCGTCAGACTGATCTGGTACAACAGAGAAAAGAAGCTGGACTTAGCAAGAAAGCTATTGTGACCTTACAGCCAAGAGCCACATAGTCATCTGAGACCCTGGCACTCTAATTTCACTGGGCAAAGTGGCTTCCTAGTGAAATAACACATCTCCTGTGGAGACTTTTAACACAACAGTCAGTAAGGACTAGAGAGCACTGATCTATCTCCCAGCTAACTTGTGCTCTTTATCAGTTAGCTCTGGTGAAAGCACTGCTATGTACACAACACTAGATGAGTATAACTGGTACTATACTGATATGGGCTGTGGGAGCCCACTGTGTGGTCATGCAACACAGCATGCTGTTTTTCTGTTTGATTTTGATGGTTTTCTCCACTTGCGAGCCAGCAGATGAGAGGACAGAATCTGTCTGCGTGATGTTAAAAGGTACAGGTGAAATGCAAAGAACCACTTCACTGGAAAGTTTGATGCGTTGGAAACCAAACTGAAAGTATCTATTCACTGCTGGGGGACAGTAGCCTTGAGGAGTGTGGACTTGCCAGCAGAGGGGACTGAGACCCAACTCTAAGAACACGGTCCTCAGTTGATAAAAAATTGGTTTAATTCTTTCCCTGACATTAGCAGCACAAGGTAGACTTCTCTGAGGTTCCACCAGGTAAGGCCTTTGATGTGTGTTCTTAGGAAATTGCCTTGACATTTGAACTAGCAGTATGTCCTGGCCTAGTATATGCTTTGAGTTACTGACTTAAAAAGAACTGAAAATACAGAACATAAACTTTGCTGCATGATATTTGTATTCACAACTCTGGACTATTTTCTCACCAAGCAATAAGGACAGGAAGCTTGTTTTTCTGGGAGAGAGAGGCGGGGGGGGGGAAAAATCTCATTTACTCATCCCCCGTGGACTGGCCAGTGCTCTGCTCCTCTGAACACGCTCCATACCAGCAGCCGTCACTGAGAACAGTGGGACTGCTCCATGGGAGAATGAGAGCAGCTTGCTGGGGGGCCGCACTGCCTGTCTGCCACCTGCAGAAGTAACATCAAGAGCCGGCCTCACCTGCCGGGATCCCAGCTGCTCTGCAGGGTGTTGCAGAACGCTGGGCAGCAGCGCGTTCAGGCTGGCGTTCTGGCTCTGCGGGTGTGATGGCAGCAAGCGGGAACAGCGTGGCCCTGCTCCTGCCTGGAATTTCCCAGGTACAAGTATGTTGCCAAGGCTTCTAGAGGGTGTGGAGCCTACTGCATATGTTCTGCCTGTATGTGATGGACTAAAGGCTGTATTTCTCCTATATGCTCTTGAAACACTGGAAAAGTTTATAAATTCCTTGAATTTCACTGGTGGAAAGCTTCTGAGTCAAAGATGACACGCCTAAAGAAATGCAGAGGTAGGAGTGCTTCCATCGCATCCCTCCCAGAAATGCGCAATTGGACAGACTTTCCCCTTTCTACTCTAGAGCTGCTCCTCTTCTCTCTCCTCCCAGTGACTTTCCCACCCCATTTTTTTGTCTAGGTTGCGAAACACAGTAGAAAGTAGCATATTTCTCTGCTGAGCTGAATACTCTTTGTTAGTCCAGGGTGCAACATTTTAATTCTTGATACCCTGCTTTTATTTAGGTAATGAAAAAAGAGGTGTGGGGTCTGTTGTGAAGTGACAAAGGATTCAAGACACAAAGTACCTCAAATTTTAACACATCTGGGAAGACTTTTTTTGAAAAAAAAAAGAGTAAAAAAATAAGAAGGAAAAATGTAAGAAAGGACATATCCTAATCAAACTTAAAGTTCATACTCTTGGTTTTCCCATGTTATACCGTGCTCTTTTTGGGGGTTGGGGTGGGAAGGTTTAATACATGTAGCATGCAGAGTGACAGTCCTGTAGCAAAGCAATTCAGGGCTGGAGTTTGCAAGCAGAATTCAACAGCACAAAGGTTTTCAGAAACTATTTTTCTTTCCTTTTTTTTTTTTTCTACAGCAACGTTTCCTAGCCATTCATCATAAAGCACTAAAAATCAAAGAGCAATATTCACAAGCCTCCTAGTACAGTGTGTTAAACCCTGATAACTGTCAGGAAGAAGCTGTCTGAAAGGGAAGAGTCAGGTAGCAGCACAGAAAACAAAAAACATGTTGGGAGAAAAAGTGCTAAAGAATAAAAGGAAAGAAAATGTGCTAAGCAAAGGGGGCCAAGCGGTACTCCTGCATTATATTTGTCATGCTGCCATTTTGTTAACAAGAGAGATATATTACACCAGTGTAAAATGTTGTGAGTTCTGGAGTTCCGTCTGTTTTCACAGAACCCTGGTGTGACCATGTATGCTAGTGGCAGATACTGTTCTTCCAAATTGCTGTACTGGATCCAGAAATATGCTAGTTTGAATTTATTCAACTAATGTTTTATGCAAACATCTTTCAGCCTAGGGCTTGCCTATGAACAGTTTCGTCTGAAGATCTGATATTCAAAATATGAACTGTTTTCAGTAGATGCATAGGAAGTTCAGAATATGTCTCTGTTCTCTGTCCGGAATAGTGTAAGTCTTAATATTAGATTTTGAGACACACTCTCTCAGTTGTAAAATCAAAACTCCTGTTCAATGGGCATTGTGTTGTATTCTTTCAACACTACCCTTTGATGAGAATTTGTCGTAGTACAGATCTAGAATATTTCTCAATAGTAAGCAGGAAGCATGTGAAATTTTTCATTGTTTTTTTTCTAGTTTGAGTGAATATTCATAAGTTGTCTTCTGCAGAGTACTCCTGACTCCAACCTTGACACTGTTGAGGCTAAGTGCCTGGTAGCACATTAAAGAGAACAGGGCTTCACCATAGACCTCCCAGAAAAGCCCATCTCTGATCTGCTCAATGGACTCCCATGATGTCTGCATGTAGAGGTAAGTCTTCCTATGCTTTTTCTTTTCTCTGTCCAATCCAATTTGGAGCTATTTCCAGCTATTTTGTCTATTTCAAGGGAATATTATGAACAAATAAAATGCATGCATGCATGAAAAACAGAGCTATCTTGACAGGTGCAAAATAAAAATGACCATACCACAGTGCTTTGATAGTGAGCAGAGATTTCTGTGATAAATAAAAATTGAACCCATCCTAATAGATGGATATCCCATATGGATGTCCCATAGTCACTAAAAATAGAGAGGAGTGAAACATTTGGTCTCTAGAAATGCTTTCAGCTTTATGCCTTTTTGTGATGAAAAGTGTGTTAGGATATCCTCAACATACCAGTACTAATCATGGGAGTTGCTGTAATGATGAGGAGTTGCAGCCATTCCAGAAATCTTGCTTGCCCCATCATAGAAGATGTTTGGAGCGTTTGCAAGAATAAGTCAGTTTTGATACCCTTATGTCAGTCTAGATCCTTTCTACTTGCTAAGGGTTTAAGAACACTATTGGTTAGTGGGAATGTTTTTGACTGATGCTTGTTTTTATGTTTAGCTTCTCCCATGTCTCTAGTCATCGCATGTATCAGTGTCTAGGTAGTTGAGAACATATGAAAAGTTTCTTTGCAACCTAGGATAATTTTATTTCTTAAACCAGCCAGTAGGAATTATCCTCTGCTTTTCTAGGAGATGATATTGCTTTTAAAACAAGCTCATCATCCACTAATCCATTTTCAAACCCTTTTAGGCAATCTGGGTTAAGTAGAGTATAACAGAGTTATCCTGCTGGATTGATTGTGTAGAGTTAGATTTTTTACACGTGTGGAGCCCAGGACCCCAGGGTCTAATAATAATATTGTCTTCTCCATGAATAATTTAATGAATCTGTAAAGACTGTCTTCTATTACCAAATGTAGATTGGGGGGAGAAGGCTGGGGTTTTTTTTTGGTTTTTGTTTGTTTTGGGGTTTTTTTAATGTTCTGCAAAACTTTCACAGCCAAACCTGAAGCATGACCAAACAGATGTTGGGAATGAAACTTATAAAGTTTGTTTAAATCTGGAGTAAACCGGGCTTAACTTTTCCGTGGTTATTGTTCTCCAGCAGCTTCATGTAATGATCGTTTATTCAGAAGCATCCAAGTTCCTGTTCTTTTGCAAAGTTATCCAGTGCTCACTTAGGTTTTGCTGGTACCAAGCCTGTATTTGAATCCCATTTCTGGTTTGGTGTCATATCTCACACTCAAACCTTGCATAACCATTGACTTCAGTGCCTCCTGCATATACAGTTACTTGTAATTGTATGTGCCTATTGTACCTCTTGAAGAATGCCTAATGTACTTGTTTCTAAGTAAGAAAAAATTAGTTCATGTAGGTACTGAAGGTGCTTGAAAAATCATTCTGTAAATATGCAATGTTTTTCTATTGTGATAAAAAATACAAGAAAAAGAGCAAACAAAATAGGACAAATGTTATGTATAAACACTGAAGGTATGTATATCACTCTAGTGTTCAGAAGGTCAATATACACAAACCTCAAGCAAACCTCTCTGTTCTTTGAAGAAGCAAATGTTCTTCTACTCTCAGTAATTTTGAGTGTAACAGGATTGTAATGCACAGTGATCGGGAAAAACAAGGGGCAGAATTCAGCTTGGAAGAGCTGAATTTTCTCAACTCACACTAATAATCATGCAAGTAAGAGTGAAGACTCATGTTTGTTTTTGCATGTCCTCTATCTAAAACAGGTGCAACTGGGTGAATCAAAGAAAGAAAAGAACATTTCAATTCCTGTATTCGTAGAGCTTTAGACAAGACAGAAAATATGTTTGTATTCTTTATGCTGTTTTGCTTGTCTTTCGCTGTTTCTAGGGGGGTGAAAATTGTAAAATGAGTGCAAGGATCCTGTTCTTTGTCTCCTACCATGCTCTCTGTCTGCAGCCTTTTCCTTCCTTCCAAGGCTCCTTCATTAGGTATTTTTACAGCTCTCCCTCTCGCAAACTCATCCTGGTAGTGTGGACAGCTGGACAGCACATGCATTTCCTATTCTGCCTTCGGATGTCCCAAAAGCTTAGAAAATGAAGAGAAGGAAAGAAGCTGTTTTGCCATATCAAGACCAGGGCTTCTTCCATGTCTCATGTTCGGTTTCTCCAGTCTGTTGGTTACTCTGGGGTGGATCTCTCTGCCAGTCTTTCTCACTTGGTCACTTGGTTTTGTATGCTTAAATCTGTACGAAAACAGAAACTTTATTCTCGTGCTTCCTGAGCAACTTGGCAAGACGGTGTTCTTGGATGGCCATTCTGTCTGGATTTATCCAGAAACTGCCTTGTTGCCTCAGATCCCGACTATTTTATTTCTGCAAGATCCCACTGCCACCAGTATAGAAGTTTAAGCAAGTGCAAATGTGCTTCTCAGTGTCAGATACATGACTTCTTCAATTTCCTAACTCCTGGTGGTGTATCCTAACCATGTTGCAAAGAAACATTGACTTCATGCTTTAAATTTAAGTTTCCGCTTCTGCAGTCTGAATAAGAGAACTGCTTAGTCTGAGTCTGGGTATGTGACGAGAAACAAGATTTGTTCCTCAAACATTCTTTTCCTTTATATCCCTTTTCAAAATATCATCCGCAAATACTCTTGTAACAACATGAGCACATTAGTCAATATATGAAGCAGCTCTGCCTCTATCAAAGACAAAAATTGCAATGACTTCTGAAGAAAAAGAATTCCAAGACAACAGTAGAGTTAGCATATTCTCAAATCTCAACATCTTTCTCCTCCTTTAATGACAAATTTCCTTGTTTTAAGAATTTCTTTTAAAATTTAATTGCAGATTTTATACATCATAGTATGTGCACGTACTCCATTCATGAGTAATGTTACAGCCACTTTGGCTGTAGCTTACCTCCGTTTACACTTAGTTTTCTATCTTTTCCTGGTAACGTTTCTTATTCATCTTATTCCTTCTCATTTTTGTTCCCAGAAAATGCAAGTGGTTTTTACTTAGGCTTTGCAATAGACTGAAGATGATAAACACTCAGCATTATTTCTAGGACTGTGTAGATGAAAAGACGGGGTTTGAGGTTCTGGGTTTTTCTCCTCTGAACAAGTAGAGGGAATATATTCTCCTTAATTCAACAGTAATTTAAAGATCTTTTCTTAAACTTCCCAAAACAAGGAGATGAAGAACTTTTTAAAAATCGTCCTTGAGCAAGGATGTAAAAACAGGGCATTCTTAATGTGAATTGGTTTACAAATATAACAGTGGCTGAGACATCCAGGAAACAAGTTTAATATAATTAAGTCATTTACCCAGGAGATTCCTAGCACAGAATATCTTTGACTCAGTTGACTGGTAAATTGTTAGCATCAGGATTAAAAACCTGCACAGTGCAAATATTGACATACTACAGTGCTAGAATTAAAAGATGATATAACCATGACTAGGGCCAGAGAAGGTGGTACTTCATCCAGGGCAGGATGTCAAGAGGAGGCAGGAGCTGTCTCATGAATGTGAGATGAGTGTACTTCAGAGGAAGTTCAGCTCTCGTTGCAGGCGCAAGGCACGACTGGTGAGCTGCCTTGGTGTCTTGCCTCTGAGGCAGGCAGGTTGCCCCGGATCCACCTACGCTCATCCTACAGTGAAGAAGCAGACATTGAGTGCTACGCTCAGCAGGAGCTAGGAGTGAATCTCCCTCAAATATTTGACTCGTCTTGGGGAAAAATTAAGTTAATTTATTACCAGTTAAAATGAATATTTAATTATTAACTTAGGTAGTGGGAAACAAATGTTAAAACGGCTTTCCTAGGCTCAGCTTCATTCCAGGTTCCTCTACGTCCACCCCCAGTGGTGCAGCAGGGATGGCCATTGTGATCATTCCATTGCAGTTCTCTGCTTCTCCTTCCTCCTCACACCTTTGTTTTGTGCCGGGGTGGGCTCTCTAGGGGCTGCAGTCCTGTCAGGAGCATGTCTGCTCTGGCATTGTCCTGGGTTCGGCCAGGACAGGGTTAATTTTCACCGGACTCCAGGAAGGGGCACAGCCGGGCGGGCTGACCCCACCTGGGCAAACAGAGCCGGGTATTCCATACCATGTGCCGTCATGCGGGGTTCCGGTGGGGGGAGCGGGGCGGCTGGAACTCACTCGCGGCTCGGGAGCTCGAGGCGGCGGTCATGCAGGGCGGCTCTCTGGGTTTTGAGGTTTGTGTTGTGTTTTCCCCTTATCTGTATCGTTGTTGTTCCTGTTCCCTCTGTTTGCTGTTCTGTTAAACTGCCCTTATCCCGACCCACCAGTTTTCTGCCTCTTTCTTTCCATTCTCCTCCGCACCCCGGCAGGGGGAGGGGCGGCCGCGTGGCGCTTTTGTTGCCGGCTGCAGCCAAACCATAACAGGCATGGGGTCCTCCATGGGCTGCAGTGGGTTTCTGCACCCTCTGACCTTGGTGGGCCTCTGTTGTTTCTCCTCCTGTTCCCTCCTCTCCACCCAGCACTTTCTGCCCTTTCTTTAAACACGCACGTTTTCCAGGAGGTGCCCCATGCATGGCTGAGGGGCTCGGTGGTGGCTGCGTGGGGTCAGGTGGAGCCGGCTGCAACTGGCCATGTCGGACACAGGACAACGGCAGCCTCTTCCCTTCCTCTCCCTCTCCTCCACTCCGCAGCCGCCCCGCAGCCCCGCCAGTGCAGTGCCACCAGTGTGGAAGCCCGGGCTGGTGGTGAGGGGGGTTTCCACAGGTGGTTTGTGAATAGCAGCAAGCTTCGGTTTCTTCGAAAGAGCCCCCAGCAAGCCAAATGTAAAGTCCTAATACCTTTTTCTTTTCCAAAGGAGGACCGAGTTCCCTGCTGTAAGAACTGTTTCAGCAGAGACAGGTAGCTCATGATAAATTTAGCTGTAATCTGCTAAATATATGCTAATGCTTCACTTTCGATGTATGAGCATTCATGCCTCTTACCCATTGGTGCTAATTATCTCACATACATTACCATAAAGCTGGAACTGCGTGAGGTGTGTTAGTGCTTCCTAAACTTTATTTCAGACAACTTTGCGGCCTATTCATCAGTAGGTAATTTTATAGCTCCCGGACACAGCTCTCGCGGAGTAATGCGGCTCCTTCAGTTTTCTCTGCAAAAATGACGAGATGCAGGCCAGCTGGTCCCCCACTGCTCGCTCTGGTGAAATGATATTCCCATCACAACTCCCGCTGTAATCGTTTCTACTAATCTTACTCTGTCTCCTTCCCACGTAGATTCTCCAGATCATTACACAGGTTAGCTCTCCCCCTCCTGCCCACCAGTCGCAGGATTCAAACAACCAGCCTCAAATTATGCTGAAAATAAATGGAGATAAACAGCAAACCCAAGGAGACAAATGAGACGAACACCTTGAAGAGGAACCAGTAAGCGAAATAGGATGTGACAGGCTCAGGAAGATGAGAGGGAATGATTTCCTGGAATGCAGCAGCAATTTCGTGCCAGCAGCGATGCGCCGGCTGTACTTGACCTTCAGTAACCTTTATCCCCATCTCCTACTGCTGCTCCTACAGCTTCTCAGCCTGGTTCTCCTCCTTCACGGCTGCTCTTGCAATTTCCCTGGTCAGATACCTTAGCTGACTGGTACAGACGCTGTCTTTTCTGAAATCAGGCTCTTCCTGTGAAGGTGCTGCGGTCTCTGCCTTTCTCCACACCTTCCTGGAGCAAGATGCAGCCAGGAGGCTCTGTGGTGTCATGCAGAGGGAAGTCCTTTGTGCATCTTCTTGACAGCTTTGACCTGACATTGTCACACACGGAAATTAGTGTCCAGTGTTAACAGAGCGATCCAGCAGGGAAAATCACTCAGAACTTTTCCTTGAGATCTTCCAGAGGGGTGCTATTCGTTGGGTTTGGCTGGGAATTTTCTGGCAAAATGGGGTTTTTCCTGGAAGGTGTCAGTTCCTCGAAATTAAAGCAGTTATTAGGAGTGAATAAATGCCTATAACTTCTTGGAAGATGCTTCCTGGGGTTTAAGCATTCTGATTTGACAGGTCTAAAGTGCGACAGAAGTCACTTGTCTAGTTTGAAATATCTGGTGAATAGAATTACAAAACACGTCTTTTAAAAACAGAAATAAAAATGAAATATTTTGAAATTATCAAAGTGGAGAGTTTCCACTGACATGATTTGGTTTGATATGCAGGACTCTTGTGCCCTTTTTAATTTTTTTTTTTTTTTCAATTTTGCGTCTTTGTCTTAGGTCAGGGATGGGGAGGGGAATCTTGAAAATATTGACAGGACATGGCTTTGGGTAACCACCCCCATCTTGGCCTTGTTCTTCCACATTTGAAGGGAAGTAGTCAAAAGCAAAGGATTTGCCATGTTATATGAAGTTATTGTCAAACAAAACTTGTTAGCAGAGACCACCAGCAGCTTTGGAAGGAAGTGAGTATCCCCAGTCCAATGATGCTCAAAACATTTTATGAAAGAGGTTGCTTTTGTGTTTAAGCTGTGTATCAGGATATTAGTTCCTTTTGGCAATGTATAGAGGCCAATGGCAGTAACATCAAATATCTGTGCGAGTACTTCATTACATATTTGATTCAGTACAGTACAATTCCTAATCTTGTTCCTGACAGATCACTTTAACTGTGCTGTTTGGTCTCAGTATGCTCTTGTGTACCCTCATGCAGTGTAATATCAAAACGCTTTCCGTTACTAAGAGCAGCGTGTGTGCGTGAATACAGCTTTGTGTATGAAGCGCTCCCCTCTGTCTCTTCTCAGCCTGTCGGGAAAAGAGTTCGATTATTTTACAGAATTTTTGTTTTGTTTGAAGAAATTATTGAAGTATGTTTGGCTGGAAAGATGAGGTTTGCACAGAAGTTTGCAAGTGAGTTTATTTTTCTCTCCTCGGGGAAGAAGGTCCGTAGTCCACATCCAGCTCCTCCAAAAGTCATCTCCTGCTTTCAGGAGTGTCTTGCCTGTTTGCTGACGGATTCACTGTTTGGAGGAATGTGGCTATCATGGGAGGTCGTGGTCAGAGAAGGGGAAGGAGGTCTCACAGGTAGGTGGGGCCAGTCCTGCAGCGCACTTTGAATTTCAGGGTAGCAACCTTGAACTCGTCTCAGCTCTGCAGGGAGCCCACACGGTAAGCTGGAGCACTGGGGTGAAGTGTTTGCTGTGACCTGCATTGCTAATCAGATGAACTGTAATGTATAGCAATGCTTGGTATTTTTTTCAGGATATATAAGTTCACTCCTAGATCTGAGTTGAAGTGACGTACATTCCACACCGTTCACTATTTCATCAGACCTATTCATTTACTGAAGGTATTTTGTGGCTTTTTTTCTTATTTCTTTTACCTTCACTTACATACAAGAAATTTTTGTATGGCTTGTAGTGGATTAACTTCTTACAGCTGGTGAAAAATCGTTCATTTATACCTGATGAGTCCAAAATACTTTTTTTAAGTGTCTTATAGTAATGTAGTCCGGTAAACCTATATGCTAGGGAAATGTAATATTAGGAGTATACCAATGACTGTCTGTCGTAAGATGAAATTATTTTAGAAATATGAATGGAGTAAGACTTTTTTCTGGTTTTCTTATGAAGCTCCAATTTACTCTCTCTATCCATAAAGTATTCTTTATGGTTTTGAGCTCAGTGATACGGGTAGCTTCATGGCTCCTTCCAAAGGTCCCCCAAAACCTGCAGTGTCATGATGCAGAGTGTTGATGTGATACAAGCTCATTCTGCTGGTTCCACTTTCTTTAAGCATCATTGATGGGTTAACTTTACATTGGTAAGTTTTAGGCTACAACAGATATGATCTTTTCTCTCCCAGCTGTGTCAACTCAACTCTGTGTTGCAGGCTTTGGTGAGCTGCGCAAACAAGTTAATGACCTGCCCTGGTCTGGTTTGAACTTTTCCTGCTGAGGGGTACAGTAGAGCAATGATGTGATATTAATGACCAAGGTTGGAACGACAGCCTAGGTACTTGTAAGAGACTCAATAGTTGTGGTTTTGTGGCTTGCCTGACAATATCAGCATGTTCCTTAAAGCTTCAGCTACAGCATTCGTAGGAGTATGTCCAAATTCACCCTGTGCTTAAAAATCATAAAATAATGTGTTTACGCCATGGAGCTATGGGCTTAGATTGAGAAGAAATATCTTAATCCTCAGAAGGAGGATAAAAAGCCAAAGGTCACTCGTGTAGTATTTTGTGATATCTTAACTAACCACTACCTGAATTTTGGATGCTTGTCTTGTGATTTTTGAACTCCTAAGGTTAGAGATAGTGGGATTGACAGTGAACAGGAATCAACACTGACTTGTGAAATCCCACACAAACCTACCAGAGTCACACTTTCACTAGTCAGCAACCAATTATTTTGCATTCATGTATGTTGCTGTAGAATTCAAAGAGTCCTCAACTTCTAAAATTAAATATTAAAAAAATAGCTATTTCAGAGAGCTCATCAACAGCAGAGAAGTGACTTGCAGTATTCTTTGCGTAGAATATATGTATATTATCTTCACCTACTGTGGCATATCTTCTGCCATGCTTGTTATGTGGCTCTAGACTCCCATTAGCTGAATCCCTGGTGGAAAGCCGTTTCCCTACATTATATTGTAATGCTCTTGTTAATGATAAATTGATGAAGAGCTGCTTTTTTAGATTAGGTGAGTGGTCCTTTGATAATGGGGTTGGAATCAGGCCAGAGGTTTTATACTGCTTTGCCTGGAGGGTGAGAACCAACTGAAATATTCCTTTCTTGTATTCTGCTAGAAAATGAGACGGTCAAAGAATTTTAGCTTTTAATTTTAAGAGAGCAGTTCAACACTAATTTACATGGTGGGTATTTTTAGACCTTGTCTTTATCCTGCCCCATATTTCTAATAAATTATTAAAGAAAGGTACTGCTCATGTAATTAGAGAGCCAAGCACCTTTTAAACAAGATCAACTTCTGTATGTTTGAATTGAGTAGTTTCATTTTCTAGGGCAAAAGATCATAAGGAAAATACTTTTGCATGTTTCAAAGTTAAGATCAATTGTTCTCCTTTTCCTGTTTCAAATGCACTAGATTAGTACTTTTAATGTAGTAGAAAAATGTTAGAATATTTATGGTTTTTATTTTTACATAAGAACAGACATTTCCTATTATTTCTTTCTTTGCGCAAGGAATGTGCAATGCATTCTTACATCCATGGATATTTTTCGCTATTAGCATTAATATAATTGAAATTCAGTTGAAGTAAAATGTATTTTTAAAGTTTCCAGTCTTGACTCCGATGGTCCTTCTCAGCTCCGTACCTTGCCCTTTGGGAAAGAAACTTGGAGTGTGCATGCTCATCTCTTCTGATCGTGGTTTGACAAGGTCATGCCTTGATAGGATTGGGCTGCCTATTATTATCTTGGTGTTGCTTTAAAATTTAGTGATGTATGGAAGAAATCAGAGGGGACAGTGGAATTTTAATACACTCAGTAGATGTAGGATTCTCTTTGTTTATTACTGACTGGAGGTGGCTCCATGTTGCTTAATAAATGACAATGCCTGATGGAGACACAGGACATTTAAGTGTGAACTTTATTAATGGAGAAGAGAATCTTAAAATGTAATTTCAGTAAAGCAGTTTTAGGTTAAGGTAACAAAATTGGAGTCTGGGTTTTGATTCTGTCACATTCAAATTTAGGTATTTGGTTTAGTCCTCTATGAAAAAGAAAGATATTCACAAAACAAAAAATCCCCACCCTAAAAAAAAAAAAAAAAAAGAAGTGTAGCTTATTTTAGAATTAAGAGTTTGACACTTCTATTATCCAGAGCTTTGATCTCAAGAAAATGAGAATTCTTTACTGTTGAAGAATTTCTTCAGCCTTTTAGATGAGAGGGGACCTAATCTCACTGGAGGACAGCAGGCTTAATCTTACCATAGGAGAGATTCACAAATCCTTTATTTGCTTTCTGCTTTCCAACAAGCATTTGTTGTGGTCATCAGAAGGAAAATTTGATTCGATGTTAAAATCTCTGTCCCTCGGTAGGCCTGTGTTCTGCCTTCAGTTCATAAGCTAGATAACTCACCGATATTTAGCATCAGATCTGCTATGCAGCCTTTCATTTCCAGATCAGAAGGAACTGCCTGAGATCCCAGCACCACGTGGTATGTGGGAGTCATTGGGCTCAGGTGTCCCCACGTAAAGACAAAGAGTGTACCAAGGCTCCAACCGTAGTCGAGAGACGGTCAGTGACAATAGAATTATGTGATGGCAGCTCTGTGGAGGGTAGGAATAAAAGGTGAAGGTTTAGGGGATGTTGTAGATTTTTTCCAAAGATTCAGAAAATTCTCTGTGGTCACTGGCGTGTCCCTTGAGGCCATTGTATCCCATTGCAAAGAGGAGAGGTGTTGGTAAAAGAGGGAGCTGCATGTTTGAATTATGCCACCTTTGTTCAGTTTTCCTCTTTTAGACAGGCTTTGGGTACAGCTTTCACCAAATTGTTTTGTCAAGGACGTGAGCTCTGTGTTGCAACTGGGGAGGTAAAAGGCAAAAAGTGTCTACAGTTTAAAAAAAAAATCCTATTTGGAATTCATGAGTGTGCAGTGTCTGAATGTGTAAAGGCTTTCTTCACCTGAGAGTTTGCCTTATAGGACAAACATTACCCCCAGTGCCCCCGCCCCTGCAGGGGAAAGGGTGCAGAAATCTAAATATTATGTTTAAAGTGATTCTGGTTGTAAAGAGCTAGAGCCAAAGTACCTAAAAGACAGCTTTCGTAAGTTGATATTTATTTCAACCTGTGAAAAGAACAGTGGCTGGGTGCTTGTTAAAGGTATATTTTCTTTTAAGTTATATGGAGAGAGATGTCAACTATTTACCACAAATATATTTATACATTTGAATATATAAATGATACTGCTACTTACCTTTAGTAGGTTTCCCACTGACAGGTATGCTCAGAAAACATCTTTCACTAAACCTGAAATGTTGATATAAATATCTGAAGAAAAATACTAATCACAGAATACATTGAACAGACTTACTGATCTTGTATACCTGGAAAAAGATTTTCAAACAGACTTTGTCAGCTCAGCCTTGGCATTCCTTGTCAAACAAAAGCATGCCTAAAGACACATTTCAAAAGCAGACAATGCAGCACTTGCTAACCTGCAGAAAATCGAAAAGGATCAGGGAGGCAGAGAACAAACAGAATAGGTAAGCAATAAGAAATGGAACACAGTTCTAAAGAGCTGTTTCAGAGAGCCAAATATGTTTAAAGAAGCCTACATCAATAATTAAACATCAGTAAGTAAAATTCCAGTATACTTCTTTGCCAGTATTGTTTTAAGATTTGCAATATAGAAATGAAATTATTGATTCAGTATCAGTAAGAAAACATAACTAGTGTTAGGGAAGGAAGAAGCGGATGGGGGAAGAGAATGAGACAGGAGTATTTTTAGCACGGAGATGCAAGTCAGGAATGTTAACTTTTTGTAATAGGAAGTCCACACTTCAGTATTCGTCCACTTCAGTCAGCTGAAAATTTGGGTCAGGCAGCTGTTATCTGAATTGACAGCAGCTATCTGATTAAAAGTAAAATGCTCTTAAAAAAAAAAAAAAGAAAGGAGAGGAGAAAAGGCTGTGCTGTGTCACATTCATGCCGCTCATGTTGCTTACGTTGTGTCACACTGTACAGTGATTTGATGCTACATAACACAACATGACATGAGTCACAGTTCACTGCTGTCCACATTACACTCAGGTAGTTTGGCATAGCTCTAACTTTTGCTTTACTCTCATTTCCTATTCAGTGCACTCCACTTAGACTGGTTGGTTAATGCAGACAATTGCTATACACTCAAAACTAGAGTTCCCTACCCAAATACATTTTTCATCGGATATTAAAGTGGAAACTTCAGTGGATATCTTTTGCACATCCATATGCAGCTCCTTTGCTCAACATAGGAAGGGCTTTAATGGCAGCTTACACCTGAAAGGGAGGAGTTAAGGGGAATTTCCCATAGGAAATACAGCTGGTGTCGGTGGCAATGACTTTCCGAGTTGGAGAAATACTCTCTAAATGGAAAATAATGTCACTTTTTTATGCCACCAGAGACGTTCCCAAACCAAAACCTCATATTAACCTCCCAGCCTCCCCTTCAATTTCAATTTGAATTGAATACCTTTGTTTCAGGAGGATGTGAAATTTAATTCCAAATCTGAATTGATAAGCAGTCTGTAGCAGCTGAACCAAAACACCACATCTCCAAATGCTTAGGACATGAACAATTCAACATCTTTTCAGAGCTTTTCACTTCGGGTCTAGCTGTCTTAACTGGAGGTTTCCCAAAAATAATAGTCTATTTTCTTTGTGGTCACCCACCTCAGACAACAAGTATCAGTCCTGTAGCAGAGCTAAATTGCACTGGTGCTTCCTGTCATGAGCTCTTACCTGCTTGTCATAGCATCTCATACATCTTACCTTTGTTCCAAACAGAAGTAGAGAGGAACGCTAATTACTAGGCAGCTTTGACGAGTTTCTTTCATTTTTATTGACAGCATCTTGAAGTTCTAGATCCATTTAGCACCTCCAAAGAAGTGATAAGTGATTTAGCTTTTTGGGGACAAATTGGTTCTGTTAACTCTGAGTGCCAAATTTACCAAAAATAACTCATTAGCTGTGCATTATGATTCACTAGGGTGCTTTGCTCTTGGCTAGATCCCAAAACCCACATTTGTGTACAAATGTTCCTGTTATGGGGTGTGAGACTTATTAGTGGTATACCATATGCACCAGTGCATTTTTGTCTTTCTAACAAAGCAGTTTTCCTACCGCAGATGAGAAGTGACCAGCTTTTGAAGGGTTAAACCTATTCTAATGTGATAAAACCTGAGAGGCCACAGCAATCAAGCTATCATTCAGTCTCAGCTATTCACTTTCCTTTTTCCTGTGGCTACTACTTGAACCTAATATTCCTTCCTCTGCATTTAAGAAGCAAACAAGGGAGCCAGCAGAAAAATTTCGTTATGGGTTTGGTTTCTGCTGCTAAGTTGAAGTTTACTGGAGTACAATAACGCTTACGCGGTTCCCTTTTGAAAATGCTGTAATTTGCAAACTGCTTCTGCCCCACAACTTGCTTCTCACACTTTGACAGCTTGGAGTCTTCATGGCTGAGAAAAAAAGATGTCTGGTACTGTGATAAATGTGACTTGTTTTCTTGTGTATTTAAGATGTATTTGTGTAGTTACAGATCCAAAAGAAAAGCAACGGATGGTGTGAAAAAGGAGGGAGGATTTTCCTGTCTTCTCATTTCCTGATGCTAAAGGCAAGGCTGTGCTTTCCCTTTTATGCTGGTGTTCTGAATACTGTTGGTACATTCTGCCTAGAGAACAGAGACAGAGCAACCCCTGAGAAGCACGCCCTGTCACAAAGGGTCCTTATGCTAACGGCACTGAGCTATTGGGAAAGTGTGTCTGCAAGCCAAGATAAAACATCTTTTCCATAACCCGAGGAGCAGGCAAGCAAACTCTCTGACTTATCTAGGGAGGCAGTGAGGGTGACGGCTGTGCCTGTGGGGCAGCTAGAGCACTGATGGTCTTGTCCTTACTCCACTACAGGCTTCCCGTGGGGCCTCGGGCTGATTGTTTGGGGCCCACCTGCAATGGCACAGTGTGGTACCAGTCATTCCCAAGTCCTGCACCTGGGTTTATTGTCCCTTATCGTTCGCCAGCCCTCCTGTGCAAGCATTCTTCCTGCTGTGGACTGGAGGGGAGCTCTTCCCATTTCCTCTTCGGTATTTCTAATGCCCTGTGTCAAAAGGCTTTTACTTCTGCTTCTTAACTTGGTAACTGGAGTTTTACTTCCATGCTCCCCTTCCCTATTCTCTAAGCACTTTGGCTATTAATTGAGTTTTCTAGTGTAGTAAGCTGAAGTTTTTCAACACATAAAAGATTCATCCAAATAAAGTGAAGTTACTGAGCAAAAGTTAAATTGGGCTTTAATTTGCCTCAGGTCTCTTTTGAGCCATCTCCTTGGTTGCTCCTTATTGTGGAAATATTTCCCTCTTTGAACGTGGTTTTCTTTAAAACATTATTTGCAAGAAAATAAGAGAGAAAGAATTTTGTTGTTTGGGCATCCTGACAGCTGGTTCCAGGTCCAGAAGATGTCTGTCTTCTGAGCGAGTTAGTTGCTCCTTGAAAGTCCCCTCTATCTTTATTCAGGTTTGATGGCTGAAGAAGTGGGAAGAGTCTGGGCGAACAGCTGCAGCAAAATCCTGATTCCTTTATTTTCCTCAGTACCCCTACTTCAGTCCTGTGCCCAAAGGGATGGACAGGGTCATTTCCGTTTTGCAGGTAGTTGTGCTTTTAATGCCTTTGTCGCCGGCCTTCCAAAAGGGCAGGTGTCCTTTAGCCTGTCCTCTAAATCCTAGCTAAACCTGCAAGTGAGGACCCTCAAGGTGCAAGTATGAAATGTGCTGTAAAATGACATGCAGTATTGAGAGGAAGATAGTTACAGATACAGGGATCAGTCACATCCTAATTTCGACAGGCTTGTGTGAGCAAAGGCTGTTTCAATGTCGTGAGCCAGCTGCTTCTCATGGTGTGGCGTGTCATTACAGAGATTCACACACAGACTGATGGTCCAATACCCTGTCACCTTTGCTTGAAAATAAGGTCATATTATATGCAAGATAATACTGTATTTGTCACTTAATATTTTATAAAATTAAAATATTTAGCTAAGTAACACTGTGGGGGGATGGGTGTGTTTGTGTATGTGTGGGTATAAATAAGTCTAAATAAACAAGTATTAATGGTGCAATAGCACTGAATAATTTATCCAGACCAAATGAATTATTTTCAGCCTCTTAGTCTTGAAAATTTTAAACTGAATTCTTCAAGTTCATCTACGGTGTTCTTTTTCAATAGATGTATTGCAGTAATAATAATTGTGGTGTTTCAGGGTATCGTAGCTAGCTTAAGGATAGAATGGCTGGAGAGCTTGCCTGTTTTCCCCACTTCAATCCGCTAGTCTAATGAAAGATCATACTTCTGTCTGCAAAATATGCTGCTTTTCTAACCAATTAATTGAGTTTGTATAGGTCCTAATTTCTGATGGAGATGGTACAAATGTTTAAGAGTAAGTTAATACAGAGCCCAGAGGATCAGTGAATACTGACAAACCCCCCAAATCTCAAAGTGAGACCAAGCAGCAGTAATAGTAGCAATATAAAACGACTTTGAATGTCACTGCACAACAAGATTTGCCGAAGTCACTGCAGTAGCACCAGAGCACAGATAAGAGCTTACAGTACACAGAGTTTGCCTATGCAGTGTCACTATAACCAGAGATTCCCATCAGAGTATGGTAACCTTTTGATTTTGATTCACCCCTTTGCTCCAGTGCTTGCCTTGGGCCGCACCAGATCCATCTGGCTACCTGTCTTGCTTTTACCACCCCTGTCATAAGGACTCCTGCCAACTGCTTGTCTCTGAACATGCTGCATTTACTACCCCTGAAAGCAGTGCCTTCTGCTAGTCAGTGAAGGAGAGCACTGAGGAGCAGTGAACTGGCAGATTGACAAATAAGCTGAGACTGACCCAGGGCTGGCACCCTCCAGAACTCACTTATATTTTTGTGTTGGGCATGATCATCTCTAAGTGTGGCCCTGATTCCAGCTGTCATTTTAGGTCAGATGCATAATATCAGTTTACAGAACAAGTGTAGTTAAAGGACCCTCATCCATCATAGCCAGATGGTGGAAAAAAACTACAAACAAACAAAGTAGGTATCGGCAATGCTTGGGACATACCATGACTCTCTGGTGCTCCTTCAGAATGGGTAGCTGGGCAGTGGCACCTATTAAGATGGTAACCTACACTACAACAGTCATCTGTGAAACTGCTGTGTGCTGGAGAAATTTATCTGAATACCTTGTCAGCACAAAAATAAATTACCTTCACTCGTACAATTTGTGATATATTTGCAAGATAAATAACAGAACCCAAAGTAACTGTACCTAAAGGCAAAACATCACACTGAGCAAACCTTCTGTACAGGCTGCTTGAGAGCCTTCCCTTTATCAAGAATTAGCACTGATCTTGTAAATGAGATATCCTTTCTGTGAGGAGACTGATGGTAGATAAAGCAAGAACGAAAGCCTTTATTCTGTGGTGACATCACCTTAAAATAAGTTGAAATTACTCTCTTTACAAAGGAAGCAGAAATTCTTTTTCCTCCT
The DNA here is from genome assembly GCF_030867145.1 of Opisthocomus hoazin. Classification (NCBI taxonomy): domain Eukaryota; kingdom Metazoa; phylum Chordata; class Aves; order Opisthocomiformes; family Opisthocomidae; genus Opisthocomus; species Opisthocomus hoazin. The sequence continues at coordinate 18,791,530 of NC_134419.1, forward strand.
CCGTATACCTTTCATCCAGTTCTTGTTTTCATAGAACTTCCCCAGAACCGTGGATTCATGCTTTTTTGAGTGTCACTGGCCACATACTGCTGGAGTGCCCTGCAAATGTATCCTGCCACACTCATCTGGCAAACGCTGCACTTACACTCTGAGATACCCCGAGACAGCTTCTGCTGGACCTTTCGTGAATGAGGATACAGGGAGGTCAGATAACTCACTTCATCTCTCCAGTGCAACATGTATTCTCATGGGCTTGTGTCTTCTGCAATCAGCTGTGTGTTTGGGGGTCTCAGGCTAGAGCTGGGTGGTGGTTACTTATCACGCTCCTTAGGACTGTACTTGTCATATTGTGTCAATAGCGAATATTTAAATCCTAAGAAAATAAGACAATTTTGAAAGACAGTAATTACATATTTGTTGTAATGCTCGTAAGGATCGGTTCCTGCCCTGGGGTTTCTCATGAGAGGATTTAGACCATTCTCCTGCTGTCTTTTCTCTTTCCCTCTGAAAGCTATTTCAATGCTTGCAGCTCTGCTACATCAGGTAGTGATTAGAATGTATTGTCAAATCTCTTGGCTTTTTTTTATTGTTGTGTCACACAGCTCACCTGCCAACTTGTTTCTTGTTAATTCAACTCTTCTCATCTGCTTCTGTTTCTGCACTTACTTGTGGGGAGATGAGGTGACTGGGATTGAATAGGAGATAGCAGCGGTAGTTGAAGCAAGATGAAAATGAATGATATTTTCAAATCCTAAGCAGGGCTGCAGAGGCTAATAATTACATTAAAAAGGCCCTCTGCAGGTAGGTGCAAATAGGCTAGTCTAAACAAGTGCCACTATTTTAATGTGGGCTGTTCAAGACGATGTCATTACCTGACTAGACTGCCACCTTTCACCTCCAGCCATTGTGCTCTGTTAGATCTCACTAACAGGGAGAGTGAGGAACTTGTTTGCAGGGGATTTGTTGTCTCACGCTCAGAGGCAGCTGAGAGACTTGCCAAATGACAGGAAGACGCTTACATTCACAAGGTGTGATTGTCTAAGTGTTTGACTGTGTCTAATTAGTTTGCCTTTGCTGGTTGGTAGCTCCACAGTCAGAAGCAGATTGACTCTGCAGGCTTTAAGCAAAGAGGTCTGATTGGTGTGATTATCATTTGTTTATTTAACCCTCCCACTAGCCATGAAATATTCCCTACAGTATGGCCTTTTCCTCTGTCTTTAACAAAGGCATTTTAATGGCACATATTATGATGAATAACATTTTCTCCCATCATCTCTCCACAACTTCTAGTTATATTGTAATTAGATTTCTTTTAAACATCTTCAGAACAGGTATTAGTACTAACTTTCTGAGCTTTGAAATATGAGCAGTATCTTGATTACCTTCAGAAGCAGGTGATGTTAGCTTATTTTATCATAAATAACAGAGCTTCTGTCTGCTTCTGTGTGTGAGTACCTGTTTGGCCAAGCTTCTCTGGGAATAAAGATTCAAAATGCTAATCTTTTTCCTTAGCAAGTCATTCCTATAATGAGAAGAGGCTGAAAAAAATTGGAAGTAGGGCTTAAATATTCTTATAAAATAATAGGTAGCCCACACTTAAAATCAAGAAGGGTTCTCTGAGAATGAGTGAACACAAAATCACTTTTCTTTCTCGACTCTATTCTGCTTGGCTCTACCTCAGGGATGCAATTGTACTGTGCAAGTTCTAGGCAATTCTCTGTCCTATGAAATTCAGATGGAGCATGAGACCCAATTATCAGCCAAAAAAAAAGTCCCAAAAGGTGATTCCAAGAGGAGAAATTAGTTTTGTCTGTAGGGAAATTCCTTTGACTTCTTCCTGGCGGGTACTTACAGGTAACTTCTTAACTATGCCCAAAAAACTGCTGGGTTTGGGAGGGTGTGGTGTTCTTGTCAGATGTTCTTCCCTAAAATTGCCACATCCTCATCTGAAAAGGAAAGAAAAGGTTGATATGCAGAGTCTCTGGGGTTGCCTTGGTTGACTTTGGCCAACATCTGTTCTGTTTCTGTGCTTTGGATGTTAGCACTCTGAGATGTGCAAATCTTGAAGATACCAATGTATGTCTCCTCATTTGAAGGGCAGCTTATATTTCTGGCTATTCTGGCTGCTCCTTTCTGAATTCTGCTCAGGCTTTGCAGTGAGGGTATCCACCCTGCCCAGGAACTTGCTTTGGTTTTGAGTACCACTTTTTAATTTTAACTGTCCAATCAACTGGCTTCTTCAGCATTTCCTGAAGACAAATTATCTTCAAGACTGTGTCAAATCATTGAAGCAATCCAAAGTATATAACTGAAATTAGTTAGAAATTAGTTAGAAATTAATTAGAAATTAGGTCGCTATCCTATCAGTGAACAGATAATCAGATTAAATATGCCTATCTGGATATATCTTTCTCTACTCCACTATTCTTAAAAGTTCCAAGTAATAAAACGCCATCTTAGTATCTCATTATATGATGCAAATTTTATAAACAGCTAACATTATTATATCCACAGACATTATTCTGAATCAGTTAAAACACAAAGGAGCACAGAATAAGAATTCTGTCTCAGATCCGTAGACTGCATTTCAGGACAGCCCCTGTTTGGCTTATGCAGCCCTTTTCCCCTGTGGAGTGTGAGATGCAAAAGGAAGGTGCATCTCTAGGGGATGGTGTGTGGGTTTGTGATTTAGCTGAGAGAGATGTGTCATCACATCTCTAGCCAGATGCTCTCAGTTGGCTGATGATCTCAGCAGGTCCAAACGAACAGTGTGTTGCATTCAAAGGTCAGGTAACTTATTTACCCTAATATTAGGGAGAAATGATTTAGGAAAACTAAGAACAGGCTTAAATCTTCATTTTAATTGGAAGGTAAAGATTTTATTTCCCTGGAAGCTGGACAAGTCCACTTTCTCAACAGGCCTTCCATCAGACCTCTGCCAGACTTCTGCCTGCTTCAGCAGTGCTTAAAATCTTCTGAGTTTCAGGACTACTTTGCAACAACTGGGGCCAGTTTTCATTTCTGGTTCAGGACCCCTTCTGAGCTTGCATGATTTGGGGCAGGAGGTTGAAGAAAAAAAGCCAACCACTGTCCTCAGTTTTGCTGTTGCCATAGAATAGATTTCAGTTAGCTCATTCTGTGAAACAGAAGTCACATGGGAATTCAGGGGGCAACTTCATGATAACACAGCATGTTGCTGTGTACCACTGGGCCAGACTTGACTAAACTTGTATGACTGCAGTACCATGTAGCTTATCCTAAGTCCTCAAAGATTTCTCAACAGTGGAGAGGCTAAGATCTCCAAACCACTATCACAAGATAGCTGCAGAAGAAAATATAACCTATCAAGTTACCAGATTAAAAATAAAACAAACTGGTATTTTCTAGAGCTTTTACAAATTTTCACTCCTCTGCAATGTTACACCACTCCCATGTGCAAATGGACTTACTGGCATGTTTCAGTGTATATACCAGCACCCTGGCTCTACTAAACCCCCTTAGCTTCACTAATTTGCCATGTCAAATTAGTGTGATGAAACAAATTCTGATTACACTGAAAGATCACTTAGAGTATTAGCACTGCTGCTGTGGTCTGTTCTTGTGCTGTCTTATTTGCATACTAATCCAATGTGCCTAGGTAGATGACAAAATGAAATGTCTTCTAACATGTTTTATGAGTTTTTCCTGGGAAGGTGCTGACTCAGCCTTGACAGATGTTCCCATAGGCAGAAAGCTGGAAGGAGGAAATAGAAGCCATATTGCTCAACCTAAGGGAGAATGTTATTTTTCTCCTTTGACTTCCCAGCTTGTTTAATTCATTGGGAAAACAGAAATCATTTTTTCATTTTAAAGGTAATTTTACCCCATGCATCAGTACATGCTTGGGGCAGACCTGCCGGAGAGCAGCTCTGCTGAGAGGGACCTGGGTATCCTGGTGGACGACAGGTTGACCATGAGCCAGCAGTGTGCCCTGGCTGCCAAGAAAGTTAATGGGATCCTGGGATGCATTAGGAGGAGCGTGGCCGGTAGGTCGAGGGAGGTTCTCCTTCCCCTCTACAGTGCCCTAGTGAGGCCCCATCTGGAGTACTGTGTCCAGTTCTGGGCTCCCCACTTCAAGAAAGATGAGAAGCTACTGGAAAGAGTCCAGTGGAGGGCTACGAGGATATTGAGGGGACTGGAGCGTCTCTCCTATGAGGAGAGGTTGAGGGAGCCGGGCTTGTTCAGCCTGAAGAAGAGAAGGCTGAGAGGGGACCTAATAAATGCTTACAAATATCTGAAGGGTGGGTGTCAGGAGGATGGGGCCAGACTCTTTTCAGTGGTGCCCAGCGACAGGACAAGGGGCAATGGGCACAAACTGAAGCATAAGAAGTTCCATCTGAAGATGAGGAAGAACAATTTCACTCTGAGGGTGACGGAGCACTGGAACAGGCTGCCCAGGGAGGTTGTGGAGTCTCCTTCTCTGGAGATATTCAAGACCCGCCTGGACAAGGTCCTGTGCAGCCTGCTGTGGGTGACCCTGCTTCGGCAGGGGGTTGGACTAGATGACCCACAGAGGTCCCTTCCAACCCCCAACATTCTGTGATTCTGTGAAGGTAAGCCAAATAATGACATCAAGAATCCAAAAGAAGAAGCATGACCCTGTTTGATATTGAAGCTTATAGCATCAAAATACCAAAACATAGAAAAAAAGTGCAATCGAAAAGGTAGAATTAAAAAATATTCTTTAAATATGTCCTGCAAAACTACAGCTGAGCAAAATTCCTAATGGTAGGAGTTACAGAATAAGAGCATGGATTAATGTATTTGTAACTTCTTCATTCTCTCTTGAAGTGTTTGATGAGTTTATGCTTATAAATTGATAAGTCTTCATTGTTTGTTTTCTTCATGACCAAAACTACTGATTTGTAAGTATGCCTGGCTACAGAAATAATCTGCATCTAGCTGTTCTAAATGTGCATTTACTCACCGAGGAAGAAAAACAGAAAAACTATTTCAAAATTTAGGCTCAGAATATGGAACAACTCGAAAACTGACTCTCAGAATTTGTTTTCCCGCTGGCATTACAACTTCTATTCCATTGGAAACACAAAGCCCATGTTAATAGGTTTTGCTTCACATTTTAAAGCCATGGGATTGAGTTACAGAATACTGAAAAGAAGGGAAAGGCTATGTCTTACCATTTGTGGATGGGCCTACTAAAATTATTTTCCCACTCGTCTTCACATGTGGATGATTTCTTGCCCTTTTTTTATCACGCTACCATGTACAGGCCGTGTCTGGAGAATTTCATGGGAGTTAGCAGGGCTATTCCTTGCTCTGTTCTTAATCATAATGGACAAATTCATAGAGAAGTCTTGGCTTAGGTGAGATCCTCAGCATCTTGTTACAAAAGAAACAAGCTGCAATCCTTGTTCCACCAAGGTTCATGGAAGAACCCTGGCTGATTCAAACGCAGCCAGGTTTAGTGTGGAGTACAGCTAAAATGGGTGGAGATTACTGCATATCTTGGTCACCCTGGAAAGCATTGGGAATGAAATCAGCTGACTTGGAGGTAAAAATGTTTGATGTCATGAGTCGTATATTTACTCAGTGTATGGTACACAGTCTGCAGTTTACATGCTTAATAACCTAGGTTTGTAGCTTGTTCCATATGAATGGTTATTGGCATAGAACAGGCAAGAGTTGCTTACATTTTCTACCTGCAGAGAAAGCATTATTTATTTGTGTGTAAGCATGTTGCATAATCTACACAGAAAAAGAAACGCTTTGCAGTAGAGAAAACATCACAGAAATATTCATACACCAGAAAATTAACCCAGTGCCACAGTGCTCAGGTAGAAGGCCACTTTTACTATCATAATGCCACAGAGGACATTGGTCATGGGTGAGTAGTTGAGTCTACAGACAAGTGAGAGAATTTTTGATGTGATTATGTAGTAGATATACAGGAGATGACCTGAGTGTTGGATCACATGATGCACTGGCAAACTGGGACACATAAAATAGAAACTGTATTATATTTTCATTCTAGTTTTTCAAATTTTTCATGAAATGCTAATTTTGCTACAGATCCATTATTTATGAAAGTGGAAGCCTTTTTTTCCCCCCTCAATGCCAGAGGGATTTTACATGTGTAAGCCCCATTTAGTGTTAAGGACAGACATCAGTATACAAGCTCCACTCACTGGGAGAAAAATAGTCTAGCACTCCTAATTAACTAATACTGAATCACTTGCATAGATAATATTTCCTGTACATGGGGGTTTAGTATTCTGGTTAAAAGCACAATCCAGTAAACAGACTCCAAGACTGGATATCTAGCTGAAATATTCCATGGGAAAATTGACTCTATTGTTTAAATGCAGATTGTTCATTTCCTTTCTTCAAGAGCAGCATAGCTTGTATCATTCAATAGCTTAGCCCTATTTGTCTGTTCCACAGCAAGGCAGCAGCTCAGACATGGCACCCTATTGCTCTACAGACAAGGTCCAGGGACCGTACCTGCGCTTTCAGTAAGTAGGAAGGAGCCGCCCCTCAGTGGACCAGTGTCAGAATCTTTCCATTGCCCTCACTGAGCATTGGAAATGGCTTTATGTCCTAATTGCTTCTCTGAAGACTATAAAAATCTATCTATTTTCTTGAAAAGTATGGCTCTTACTGCCATCAGCTTCTAAACTGGTGATATATCTTACCACTAAAGACTAGTTAGATACCTACAGCAATGTTGTACTTTTATATTAAATCCTATAAGATTTTCTCTCTGGGATTAAAGCACAGCCTTGCTTGATTTTCTTTAAAACAGCTTCCCTCATACCATCATATCTATTTTTCCTTCTTTCTGAGGACTTGATACTATCCTAGTCAAAAGCAGGCTAGCTGAAGAGCTGTTGCTGTAGCTACAGCACTATAGGTCAGCCAGAGAAAGAGCTGGCTTCAAACACAGCGACAGAAGACGGATGAGTTGTGGAACCAGGACAACATTCAACTTCCTTTTGCCCAGACTCTGCTCTGCAGAACACTAACAAGGGATGCAGGCTTTCCTTATTAGGGGTAAAGAAATTCATGCAATAGCTACTACCGTGTGAAAGTGGGTAAATGAGGATCTTATTTTCACCCGTTAAGTGGATGAGGAAGAAAAAAGAAGCGCAAGGTGTTGAAGTTTATTACATTAAAAACACAAGGTGTTTATTTCCGAGGCACTAAGTATTCCAGGATGCTAAATATGGGCTCATATAAGAAGAGCAAATTGAAATATTTTTTAACTTTACTTGAAGTTTGGGCTGCTATGGAACTTCTTGGCTCAGTCCTCTCTCTCAATAGATTTACAATATCAGAGCTATGCTGTAATTGGTACCACACTGACACATAATGTAAAGTGTTAGCTACATTTAAAACTTGAAAATAGTATTTGAATTCCATATTCACAGGTAATAAGAGTTCATCTTCATGGTGGGGAAAATGAGTTTCAGAATGACAGCTCCTAACCTGGATCTTTTTTTTCTTTCCAGTTCGGTTCATATAGTTTTCTTAATATGGGCGTTGTTCTGCAGTCCTTATTCAGGCAAAATCCTCCCTGAAGCAGGGAATATCAACAAAATTATAGACACTGAGAAAGGCTTATTGTTATAAATATATGTTTGTCTTTTAGCCTCTACAGTTTCAGTGTAAGCTTTATCAAAAATGCTGCTATAGTCCACACTAATACCATCAGCATTATGATATATCTGTAGTTCCTGTAAAACACTTAAATTAAAAATAACAATAATTGGCATTTTGACCTTCTCCTTCCCGTGGATTTCAGAGCAGTTCCCAAAAGTTAATTTATTAATTGTCACAGTAGCAAGTATCTGTCAAGGCAAGTATATCTGGATGAGATCCAAAACCCCTTTGGAGAACTCTCTGCCGTAGTACCATTGTGCTTTTGCTTGACAAATACCCTACACATTCCAGTTTCTTTGGCGAAATTAGAATAAAAAGTTCCACAACCCCCTGAAAAACAGACATTTTTTTTTTCAGCCAGCACTTCTCTTTACCCTTAGGTCGTGTTATCTCTGAGCAACACAGTAAATCACAGGAATTTGCTTTTGCAGTGTCTTGATTTGACATTTAAATTATTCTCCTGATTCAGATCTTCTGACAATCTGGCAATAAGGTTGACAGTTGAGTCCAAAATTGCTTACTCTGTGGCATTTGTGACAATGCCTGCGTGAGTTCTGCTCTTTTAAAAACCAGATTTCCTCATGTTCCTAGCCTGGCAGTCTCTATGGTGGGGATCGGTTTAAAGCTGGAGAAAGCTCCCAGCAGAGTAGTGGGCAATCTTACCGCAATGCCTGCGGTGAAGCTTGGAAAGATAACCACATGTACTCCCTCATGCTTTTTCCTTTCCTTAGAAACAAGCATCTGAAGATGATGGACCACAATTTGATGTCTACGGACAGAGAGGGAAGGGGGAGACATAACTCTGATCATCCTTATGCTAGAGAAGTGGGAAAGTGTCGGCTTAGTCTGCATCTTCACAGGTTACATGGCTTCAGAAGATACGAAGAGGCCGCTGCTGGGAGAGAGCAGAGATGAGAGCTTTTCTTCCCTTCCTTCCCCTTGAGACATACCATTCTGGGCAGCTGGCAAGCAGCTGAGCTGTGTCCCTTCACAATTAGCCCATCAGACATGGTAAGTATCTGACAATCTCACCTTCTTCTTCATTGCATGAGTGAGTGATTAATGAATGAACAGGGTTTTTGCAGAGTAGTTCAAAGCTGCAATATAATCACTTTGGTAAGATTAAGATCCTGTTTGACATTTTAATAAGAATAAACCAAGCCTTTTCTTGCTAGGGCTTGATCAGGAAATACTGTTGTTGCAGATAAAGCAATAAATAATATAAGTTGCTCTTTAGAAATTTAAAAAAATGTTACTTATATTTGAAATACCACGAATTTTATGTCTGTGGTCTGTCTTTGGCAGTTAAATTGTGAGGTTTTCTATCTGTTTCCATGGGCTAAAGAAATACAAGAGAAGATAAAAACCCATGCACAGAGCTCAGATTCGCAGAGAACCCCTCAGAAGTACCGCCACTAAAGACACTGGCTGGACATGTTATTGCTGTGACAGCGTTGTCTTTCATGTGTTAAGCACCAAATGAAACATCATCAGCTAACCAGAAAAAGGTATACTGTTCCTTTTGAGTGATGCAATTTAGACTACTATCATATAGCAAACGATTACGTGTTTTTCACAAACTGTATTCGTGACAAAAATGAGTTAGATGTAGCTGGAAAAGAATGCTTTAATTAAATTGACGTTAACTAAAACTTTCATATTTGGCATCAAAAATAGCATTTAAAAAAATTGCACAAAGTTGTTTTTTGTGATCGTTCAACTTCTGTCATCCTTGGATTCAGTGCTTACCTCTCCTACCAGTGAACATTGGCTGATGACAAGAAAGGGTCTAGGCTGCAAATTCATAGAGTTGGGCTTAGAAATTATTGCTTCAATTAAAAAATATTGCGTATATGAGGATGGGGAGGTTGTGGATGTGCAATCCCAGATTTGCTGCTTGTTCTTATGCACTTCTTATTTTCTAGGAGTACTAATAATGTGAGCCTTTGGATTTTTGTTGCTAATTATGGGTGGCAAAGTAACTTGATGGCAACCAAAAAGCACTGAAAGACCTGTGTTCATGTCCACAATCAAGCCGGAAGATTTCATCAATCTAAATGTCTGAACTTTTACAAAAAATTACACCTCCCTGTCTTGTGACGATTATTGAAGCAGAAAGGACCCAAGTATAACGCAGTGAGTGGTTTTTAACTAGATCCTCCATTCCTCCATCCATAAATGTCCGTATGTGAAAGGACAATTGGTTTCAAAGCACTGCTGCACATTTATTGATGTTAAATTGAATATTATTTACAAAAGCCATGGAGAAAGTATTTGCATAGACTGTCCCAGCACCCCAAATGACATTTGTGTCTGTGGGAACAGAGGTGAGAGTAGAGATGAGTAATCATTTGATCTAAATAGGGACACAGCTGTATTTCTAATGGGATTCAGGCTTTCGAATGGCCAACTTCTTTCAGTCTGCCTTAGAGGAGCTGTGAACTTATCATTCGGGCATGTGCACATAAATACAGCAGCTGCCATTGCTGATGGCTTTGTAGCATTTTGCAGTGAACTACCGGAGCTGGTGGCTCCATGCCAAATCATGATGTGATTCTGATCCTGAGAGATTTTCACGCAAGACTGGGCACAGAGGTGATGGATCAAATGTAATGGGCTGACATGTATTAAGAAAGATTAATGAGTCTGGGCACAAATTAATTGTACCCTTATCACATAATCAGCAGGTCTCACCAATGCTTACTTTCAATGTTATGAAAGCAGAGTATGTGCTGGGGTCTGTCCCGGTCAGCTACAAGGAAACAGAGTTTTCAGCATTATTTAAATGAGACAAAATATTGCCTGGTATAAAATCTTATCAAGGGGTTATTCTAGCTCAGGTCAAGTCTATTCTTCTGAGTTCCACATTAACAGGGAAAGGAGCTGTAACAACTGTCTAGATTTATTGTAGTGTCAGGAAGAAAACCAGGATAGAGCAGAAATAAGCCAAGGACTGCTGTTTACAGCTGTGATCTAGGACAAGTGAAGCAGCACAAGGATAGTGGTGGGGTACAAAAGATGCTCCCAAGAAAATCATGTTATGACCCACTAACTAGAAAAGATTTTATATTTTCATTCAGTTAAACGCTGCTAAAATGTGTATCCAAAGAAGGATTCTGTTCTGTAGGATAGTTTCCTTTTAACAAACAATTCAGTCTTCTTGGATGCTCACTTCTTCCCCAAAAGCCAGGAGTCAGGAGTCCAAAGGCAGCACAGAGGTTAGGTTGCAGGATAAGTTACAGGACAGCTTCCCTAAAGCCATCTGCATTTTGGTGGTAGGTGGTTGTCCTCAGTGAGTGTGGCACTTGTGAAAAATTCAGCTCTGACTGCTTCTTGCAAATGTTTTCACTGACCTGAGTAATCTGAGTTTATGGAGGCACTCGGGAAATTTATGTGCATTTGTCATACCCGTCTCTCAATTGGCTTTTGTCTGGTCTGTGTTTTTTTGTTTGCTTCTAAAAGAGTTGTATACTAGAGCACTCAGGTTGCAGACTTCAGCAGTTGAAGTCAGAAGATAATAGAAGCAGCAGGTTATTGTGTTTAAAATTTGTATCTAAGATCCTGCAAGTGGACAATTAATATGTAGAATTTGAATGAGGGATTTTTCTCCTTTTTCAATGCTTCTTGTATGGACACAGACTGCAACCTGGAATGAGTGAGCTCAAATTCTTGTGTCATATTGCATAAATCTGGGAGAATTTCAGAATAGTCCATGAGGTTACTTTGGATTTACTGAATAAGATTGGAACATTTTGGCAGTAAATGGTATTTTTTTAGATTTTTATGCAGCCGTTTGTGGGAAGCATTTCATCAAATATTCCAAATTCAAGCTATTTACAAACTAAAGCTGGATGTTCTAAATACATAAATGACAGTGGCAACAAGCAAAGACATATGAAGATAGATATGCATAATAGCAAACTTTTCTGTGACCTCAGCTACTAATATAAATGGGTTAAAAGACAGGTCTCAATAGAGGCCCCAGGGGCACCTGTCCACCACAGGTTTTATGATAATTCAGCAAGAAAAGAACCAGACCAATCCCCATTCCTTCCTGTGGGAATACTCCCAGGAGTGTCAAGAACACCTCCAAGAGAAGAATACGATCAGCATTCACAATAAAAATTGGGAAGAGAGTGGACATAGCTGTCCTTATTTTGCACCTGAATTTATGTCACTTGTCAAGGAAAAAAGCTTGTTTTCTCTCTTCCTTAGGTTTCTCAGAGAATGCTGAAAGAAAAGAAAAGGCTTTCTCTCCTCAGGGAAAGAAATACCATATATCTGAACTTGAGCATCACTTGGCTGAAGTGAATGGAGGTCTATCTCTTTACCTGACAGAGCAATGACATTAGGATACTCAATGTTCAATGACACTAGTGGTTTGGTGCCTCTGTATTTTAAAAAAAAAAAAAAAAGCAGCAAGCGGGAATTGTGAAATTTTTCAAGTACCATTTAACCAAGTGCTCCCTAAGTGATACGGAGCTTCCCTTTCTACTCCTTCTCTAAGCCCGAGAAGTAATTTCTACCTCTGTGGTTTCTTAACCCAGTGAGTGAGATTTGGAGGGACCAGTCCTATGTCTGGGTGTAACTGTTTAGCACCATTGTTCTGGAGTCTTAGCTAAAAGGTGTGATAAATTGGCAAGCCCTAGGGTGATTCCTTCCCTCTCGGAGCCTGGCATAATGAACTTCTCATAGTATCTGGCAGAGAAGAATTTGTGGAGGAACATAGGAAATTGCAGAAAATGAGTGAATAAAACAGCAACAGAGTAAACAAAGTATTACTTGACCAGTAAAACGTTTGTGACACACACTCCGATTTCTGTTTTTCCCAGTTATTCTCATTTCTCTTTTCTGCCTGCAGAAACCCACTAACTAGAATGAGAACACAAAGCCTGTATGGCAAATATAAATTGACACAGGGCCACTGGAGCCAGTAAAGCCTGGCTACTTTACACTGGTTGAGGATCTGGCTCATTTTGTTTCCATTCTTGTTGTATACGGAAGTGAACCATGATTTAAATATAAAAGGAATTTCTTCAGTTGTAATGAGCACTTGTTTTAACAGTACATGTAGTACAGTGCATGGAAGTATTTCACCAGCCTATGTTACCTTCAAGAGAATGACACCATATGGGTTTGATATGATCAATAAGCCTGTTTTTTTGTTTTGTAATATTGCCCACTTTGGGGTTTCATCACATTCACAGCAATGTTTTGAATTTTTATTCATAACCATGTGTAAGACCTTAGCTTTTCACTGCTGCTTGTTAGTGTACATTTTGGACAATGTTAACATCATTTCAGATATTCAGGACAAGTGAGGAACTTGGTTAAAGTCCTTAGGAGAAGCTAAAAAGACTATTAACAAGCCGAGTCCATAAAAAACATCTGTTCCAGTCATGCTGCTGATTTTTTATTAGTCCTTCAAATCCATAGCAAAGATCTCTAGAGCAAGAAAAATGCTCTAGTGTGGAGTGCAATTTCCAATTTCTTAGCTAACCTGATTTTTTGATTCATACATATGCATGATTCAGTGCTGTTCCTGAATACAAACAAAAAAAACCCCTTTTGGGTTGTACTTTATTTATTTTCCTTGAAATGCCCTTGAAATTTCATTTGCTCAGTGAAACCAAACAAATAATTGCATACTAAAAGGAGAATGAAGAGTAGCAAGCTAAATAATTTGTAACATCAAATGTTCCTCTGCTGTGGTTAACATTCTCAGTGAGGGGAAACAGTCAGCAATAAACAGCCCAACGTATCTTAAATGCAATAACTAATATCAATGTCAAATGCATGAAGTGAAAATACCTTAGGATATGCTTTCACAGTTCTGCTATATCGCTGCTAAATGGAATACACTATATAACTATAATAGCAGTCATACTTGTCATATTCCTCCTGATCTCTAAGGAAAAATATCCGTGTAGCCATTATGCAGCTTACATCTTTTTCTAGTCAAAGTCGTATTTTTATGGGGGTCTTTATGGTGTTTTTTAAAAGTTTACACTCTGAAAGCAAACTTGTCACAATTTGTATATCATACAGACTATACCAAGTCACATTCCTGATAATTAGGGACATGCTAGTACTCTGTTGTGAACATCACTGCTAGCTAGCTGTGTCGGAAATAACAAAAGATTACTTCTGATTTGGACTATGTAATGCTCATGTGTATGAAAACAGGCAAACAAGAAAGTTCTTTTAAGCAGAATTTTAAAGACTGACCCCATGAGCCACAGTGGACAAAATTTATTGCTGGTGTAACTCAAACAATACCAGTGCAGTAATAGCAGGGGTGAATTTGACCCATTGTAGCTAAAATTGCACTCATTTCCCTCAACACCACAGGCAGAGACTTCATATGGTGATGAGCACTTGTCACCATGTTCCAAGTGTGAAATGTTGCTGAACGTAAAGTTAGTAAATTAAAATTGGCATTTTTGAGTTGGTAGTTGTCAGTGAACATCCTGCTGATAAAACAGTATCATCTGTGATTGCAGCGCTCATGTGGAAATCCCCTGCCAAAGGAGATTGTAAGCCAGATCCTGTTCTGATGGAAATGTCTTCTTTTGGGAGAAGAAGACTGAGTCTTTGGATGCTGTCGCTACAGACTGTGTAGTGCCATACTCTGGTCCTGAGGAACACCCCTAGTAGAAGACAGGGTGCTGATTTCATCACAGCCTGCCCTTCTCTTTGCATCTGCTTTGGTCTCAGAACTGAAATAGCAACTCCTGCTCTTTTCTTCACCCTTTTGTACACTGTGGTGATGATATCTGCTCTGTTTCAACGGCAAGAATTGCCCTGGTGGACAATATGTTTTAATGGAGTTCTGCAAGCTGGGACATCCTGATTAGGTAGTTAACAGCTTGACTTCATCACTTTCTTTCCACCTTTCAAGAAAGCTGTAGCAGACATGGGTCCGAATGTGACTCCCACCAATTCAGTGACGTAAATAATTCTCCCCATGCTTGCTACACTAATTTCTAATTTTTTTCCTTATAGAAAGTCTCCTTTAACACTCTTAAAAGACTGTTTATCTGCAGAGAGGTGGAAGAAAACACTTGTAAATTATTTTCTCTGATGTATACAGGGGGGGCCAAGAGGTTGTAGAGTAGCTGGACACACAGGTGCAGATAGCATGTTTGTTTTTCCCCTTAAGTAGGTTTAAAAATTCTGGTCTGTTAATTTGTGCACTGTACGATTCAACTAATAATGAGAAGAATTGTATTTAGAAATAACTTCTAAACAGCATAAGTAAGTTAAGAATAGAAGCAGAAGTGGAAAAGAATGATGACCTGTAGATATGGAATTCTCTAAAACATAGGGAATTCACTCAATTAGTGGAATATTCAAAATAATGGTGGGGGATAAGCTGACATTTATGTGTCATTAGACATGAACGTCAGCAAAATATACTTCCAGAAGAAAATGCTTCATTCTCTGCCCTGTTGGAACTGACTAAAGGATGCTCTGATGAACATTTCTTGTGGCTGCTACTGTTGTGTGGATGGTTTGGAAGGCAGCTGGGAAAGGAGGTCACCAAGGACTAAGTCAGAAGTTATGTAGGCTGATGAAATGTTTGAGAGATAACCAAGACAGCTGGATAGCTTGCTTTGTCTTCCCGGAAAGGTAAGGTTGGGAAAGCACATGACAAACCATTCTAATCAACTTTGCAACTGAGTGTTTGTATGACTTCACCCCTCTTCCTGCCCCAGCCCTCCAGTCCGTGTAAGCCCCCTGTGCACCATGACTGTATAGAAAGAGTGTATGAAGACGACTCTGGCAAATAATGTAATAATACACTGGTAACCTCATTTTTTCAGCTAAGGATACCTACTTATGCCTCACTGAGGAGTATGCTCCATTTTCTGCCCAGCACTATTGTTCTTGTAAGCCTGCTTGACATAGTTCACCATAACGTTTGTTACATCTTGCTAAAATGTACCCAGCAGACCCAACTGTTTCTCCTGGCAGTGAACTTCTTCCGGGCAGTGGTGTCAGCCTATGGAGTCCTTACACCGAGCGTGGAAGCATCTGGAGAAATCACATTTTCATAATGTAGCAGCATTAAGTCATCATTTGTTCCACTTATATCAGATCTACTCTGCAAATCTGATAGGAAGATATCTCCCTGGGGATCTCATCTTGCTTCCTTTACTTACTCACTGAAGACCATGAGAACCACATGAGTGGGGTGAGCACTGTTTGACCCTTGGTAATTAAGATCACTTACCTTAATATGTTTGCTAGTTTGAACAGAAGAACCAAGCACAATGACTTAGGACGTTTACTTCATGCATGAAATATTGGAAAACAGTATGAAACAACCTTTTAACGAAGATTCTGCTCGTGACCCAATCCCATTTCTTTATGAACAATTGACTGTTTTTCTTTAAGTTGCTCGTTGGGAAGCAGACACAGCAGACAAGGAGAGATGAATTGGTAAACTAATACCAGCTTTGGAAAACTTCTGTAGATACCATCATGCACCGCCAACATCATTACAACTGGGGCCTAACTAAATGAAGTAAGTTGTATCCGAAACAGAAGCAGATTTTTAGTTCCTGAAAATAAATACAAAGTTCAAGAACAGCTAATATATATGTCAATCTGAACTTTAAATTCTTGTGAAAAAAACTTGGCCTCAGAGCTTCAGAAAATAAATATTTTTGCCACGTGGCACTGGTTGTGAAGTAAATATGTCCCGCTGCTCTGATCTTACATCCTGTCACATTAATGTTTCAGAGCACTCAATATAAATATTAAAACTAATAGCTTCGCTCTTCAGCTATTACTCCATCATTCCCTGAAATCATCATAAAACATTCAAAGCCTTTTAGAACATTTACACACTTGAATCTGATGGTGGGGAAAGGAGACTAACAGAGCACAGCTCACAAGCTTAAATAATAGTGGAAAGCTGTTTATGGAGTATGCTTTATTTATTCATCATTTCAAGTAAAGTTTCAGTTTTGATGGAGAGGAAAAAATCAAAGTATAGTTGTCAAGAGAGAAGGCTGAAGTATTGCTTTTCTATACTGTAGACTAGTGTAAAAAAATATGGAAAAAAAAGTTTTTTTTTTAAAAAAAAGCAGAGTCCATGAGAATCTCAGTCCAAGGTCAATCAATCTTAGGACTGTGGGTACGTAAACAGCTAATGGATTGTAAAGACACATACCAGTGTTATGAATTTTTAACGAGCAACTCTTCAGCACAGACCCCTATAAATCAATGATGACTTATTGGCTGGATCAATTATGCAAACTTTAAAACATTTAATGACAGGTAATGAACAAGTCTCTGGAGCCCACGAGTCAACAGTGTTTTGCAGTTGTAGTTACAACTCCTTAAGTGAAAAGTCTGCAGGAAGCCTTTCCTCAGAAATGATTTAAGGCTAAACTCTAAAGTCATGTTAAAATGGAAGAGCATGGTTGGGTTTCTCTTCATATATAACCTCAAACAGGTTGGCAGGTGGGCACAATTGTTAATGTACTCATAGGCATGTATATTATTTTTTTTTAATCAATGGTATGTTGTGACCTTGGGAAACCTGCTTTCCCAAACTTTAGACTTCAGGTTTTCTGCAAGATACTGTAGATATAAATGGTGTGATTTTCAAAGGAATAAAGGTTGTGCTTGTGTTAGTAGACTAAATAGTTCTCTCTTCTAATGCTTTATTTTGAAAGTTAAGCTAGATGTCAAAAAAAAAAAAAAAGGACAAGATGAGGGGAATGATAGTGTGTATTACAGTTAGCGAGCACAAAAGGACTGAAAGATGAGTATAGGCTGAATAATACAAGAGAAGTCTTATGGAATAACTGGTGGCATTATGGTGGTTTAATTGCTTATTAAAATTATTATCCAATGAAAGATGAAGGATTTTTTGTGTGGATTTTTTAATTTAATAGTTATTTTAAATTTTAAACTTTAACCTTTCTAATGGGCAATGTAAGATAATTCTGCAGATTACGTGAAAGTTGTAAATCAAACATACAGTTCAAGAGCAAGGACAGGTGTATAAGCCCCTGATCCAAATGCCACATTTCTCTGTTAACTTAGGTAAGGCTTTACTCAGATTGACTGAGGCCTCCTGGCTGAACCAGTGAATTGAGTAAGTGCTCTTTTTTGTTACCTGAAAAAAAAGTTAACCTCAGCTGTATCCTTTACAAGGAAACTGTGGTCAGAGAGCGTCCCAGTATCCTATGACAATATATCTGAATCCTAGCTGTTTAAACTCACCGGTAAGGTCCTGTGTTTTTCATGCTTTCTGCTAGCAGCGATTCATGAGAGCACTTGCCGTACAAGTCCAGCACCCCCCACATGGGCTGACTAGCACCTCACTCTGAAAGTTGTTCTGGCCATTGCAAGTGAGGTTTGCTGAGAATAGGTGGGTACTAGACCTAGCGAGAAGAGCATGTTTGATTTTTTTCATGTCATGCTCAAGGTTTGTGATGTGAGACATACAAGGAAAGTGCAGTCATGAGAGATTGCAAATAAATTCAAGAGTCACCCAGGGCTCTGTAGTAGTTAAAAATAACTGCTGTTTTTTATTTGTTGGTCTGAACACAAATGAGCATTCTTTACTCAGTACCTGTTACTGTTTTGCTTGTGCTGGTGGATGAAGTACAGACGTGCCACTACAAGAATTGAAAAGTTGTCTCATTTCACCAAGTTCCCCAGGTGCCTCTGTCTCCTCATATGAAAATATTTTTTTTGAACAGTAAGATCAGTACATGATGACAAATAAAGTTTCCTTCTTTCTCTGACCCAAGAGAAAATGCACAATAACAAAGCTTTGCTAAAATGCTTGTTCTATACTGATATGGATGAAACTAGTTTTTTAAGCACAGGATCTAATTAGGTGGTGTCAGGAAATATTAATAAAACACTGGAGACTTCTGGTGAAATGAGAAGTGGCCCGAATGTTGGTTATCACTTCCTTTTTCAAATGGGAAATGGAGAGATTGCTCCTGGTGGTTAAGGAGCTCAGTAGAACTACTAGAAGATATATCTACTATGGTCAACCTTTTATTCTGTCATCTGACATGCTGGCAATACAGGGCATTTAAACAGCAGCAGGATGTCTTGAAATTCCTGCTCTTATTTCTTTAGACTTTTTAGTGTCTTACTGAGACTGACATTACACTGCTGTCATTATTCTAAGTGTCACCAGTTATACAAATATCTCCAGCAGCTTCAACATCTCCTGTGTGGAAGCTCTCCATTTTTGTCTGTCAAAACTATCAGTCATTCTCTGTTTTCTCTATTTAGTCTCTCATTGGCTGTAAGCACCATTTGCACCTGCACTGCAGGTATGATATCAGCTGACACTGGGAGGAAAAGATTTAAACGTTACTACCAATGAAACTGAGGGCAGAGCATGTTTATTTCAAGGACTGGTTTACTGCAGAGGAATGATTACACCTTTTAAATGTAGGTATCTTGGCTGGCTGGCTTTTTTAGGAGCATGCTTAATGGAGAGAAGTAGGAGTTAGGCTGACAAGTGAGATGCTTGCTGCTGAAAGGAGTAAATATCCACCACTGCCTCCTTCCTACTGTGTCCAGGAGAAGGAAGTTACCCTTCTGATGCTATTTTACTTAATTGGTTTCTACATGTGAAGAAGCAGTGGACACAGCTGGACTGGTGGGTTTCTGCAAATGAGCTAAGAGTCAACAGTGATTTTTTTTTTTTTTTTTTTTTTTTTTACTTGTCAGATTAGAGCCACCAGTTTAGAGGAAGAGCTCCAGCAGGTAATGGAGGAAGAAAATAAAAATGCTAACTCGATGTGTTGATCTTTCTGGTTGCTTTCATATGACTTTATCTGATACAACTTCTGAGTTTTTATCAGGTCTTTTTATATTGTTTTCTTCCTGATTGACACTCTCAGGTTATTCTAAAACCTTGGATCAAGTAAGGTAGCTAAGATGTAGTAAGCGGATTCTTTCATGTTGAAAATTCATTGTCAGATTTGCTACACAAAACATCCCCTCATTTCACAGAAGAAATAACACCATCTCTTTCAATATCTTGTTTTAGGCTTCTCAGTGTATTTCCTAAAAGACTGATGGACAAGATACTTTGACTGACATGAACCGAGTTTTTCCTGACATTCCACGCACATGCAAAATCTGACAGCTGCCTTCCAAACATCTCTATGCCTCTGAAGTTCCAGTAAATGCTTCTTCTGGGCCCATCTATTCTGTGTGCTGCACCAGTGATGACCAAAACCCACAGAGCTGGCATGCCCTGTCTGAAAGTGTGAGTTTTATCTTACATAACATAGCCATGACTGAGTTATTGGAAGTGAGCTGCACAGAAGAGTCTGTGAGTGACACATCTGTAAGTGTCATGTCTGTCTGCTAGTCGCAGAGATGTTTTCCATTGGACTATGTGGTAAAATAACCAAAATGCCTTAGTTTTATGTTTCTATAGTACTTTTGAGATTCTGTCTCCACCATGTGCTAGTCAGCCAAATACTGATCACGTGAGACAAGTGAATTCACAGAAAAGTCAGTATCACTACGAGGACAAAACTAGCTCCCATGACAAAAGAGCAAGTAGCAAGTACCTGTCAGTTGTTTAGGCAGTACCAAGCTTTTGTTTGTATATTTAAGTAATTCGCTCATTTTGTTTGGGCTTGCCAAACTAGTCTATTTAATCGTGGAAACTTTTCTTGAATTTTTGGGTAAATAGGTAAAGTTGCATAACCCTGGGCTTACAGTCAGAACATAAACCAAATTCCAATCCAAATGCTGGTTGGACAAACTGGGATTTAGTTCTTACGTTAAAAAATGTTAATGATTTTTACTTATATTTTTTTACAATACACACACATTGTGATTTCAGCTGAGCTGGGAAAGAGAAAGTAGGGGGAAAAAAAGTGTGTATGGGAGCCCTCTCTGGCAATGTTTTTTGCCCAGCTCAATCGAAGAATTGGAAATCTTACGAGACAAAGATGGAAAGCAAATATTCTTGCAGCTTGATTTTTCAAAGCAGTGAGCTATGGATAAGACTATTTTTCTTGCGGTCAGATGTTTATCTGAACTGAAGTGAAATGCTATGCTAATATAAAGATGTTTATTTGCATATGCTTTTTAAAAAAAGTTTTCTCTGGAAGTTCACTTCTGAAGTTATTGACTTCCTGGTAAATCATATTCTTTCCTTGCACTAAGCTAAGAGGCAATCAAGTCTCTAGTGCTCAATTTGACAATGTGTTTATTTTACCTTTTTGAAAGCATATTTTTGTACTTTATTATCTACTTCAAAAGTAGGTACATTAAATAAAAGGTTAGGAGATGATGACTGTACTTCACAAAAGAAACAGTCATGTGGAGTTGCAAGAATTCATTGAGGTCAATGCTGACAAGAAATTGATAGAGCAGGTTGAACAGCCTATGATTTTTTTCAGTATATTTTTTCCAGTGCTCTAATGAAATTACTGTCACCATTTGCTGACTCGTATATGTGCTCTCTATCTTTCTGTGTGTGCTCTCTATCTTTCTTTTCATCAGGACATTGTTAATCTTATTTCTTCCCTCACCTAGCAGATTTCAAATGTATGTAACTAGGCAATTCATCAATTTTTTTGTCTTTGACACAACCTTTTGCTGATATGCGCGTATATATTCTGATCTTACTATATATTGCCAAATTAAAAAATTGAGGAAGCCAAGCTGAGAGAGGAAAAAAATTGCACTAGCAGAAGTTTTTTCTGTAACTTTTTCTCCAAGACTGCCTATCTTTTTTAACACAGATGTTATAACTAAATGAATTTAACATAGAAAGTTCCTAGGACACAAGGTTTACATTAGAAAACTCGGGTGTTTTGGTATCACCTTGCTAAGAGGTGCACCTTCTTTCATTTGCAGTAGTCTTAGCCTTGTAGACAGCTGCTCTCCTACTCCCTTTATAGTGCCAAGGGTTGCAAGTCTCATTATTAGATATTATAAAGTTTCTGCACTTCTTCTCCAGCCCATATGAATCCTTCTCTAATTTCTCCTCTGTGTTGGAATTGGCTCTGGTGTGTGTATGAGCTAACTACTGGCATGCAGCCCTACATTGCTTTGCTCTCAACTCCCCAGTGCAATTTTACCTCTTGGGGGAACTGATACTTCAGAAATGGCAGTTCTCCAGCCAGCGCAGGGACATATATTGAAGAAGAGCTCGTCTATGAACTCCCTAGAGCATTACAAGGATTTATAGACTTTCAGTCCCATGGTCAGGCAGTTGCTTTGCCGTTAGCTCCATGTGCACAGACAGGTTGGCCATTGCTAGAGATGACCCTCCCTTTCAACACCTACTTCCTAAGCTCTATCAATCATTCAGAAGACTACGTGTTTCCTTGATTTTCATAATGGACAAAGCACCTGTCCCTGCACATTACTAGGATTTCACTGTCTCGTTCAGCTGAGGTTCAGCTTGTTCATTGTTGCCTTGCTGGGTTTCAGGCCTAGCACATTCCTGAATATCTGTATACAAAAACCTGCAGTTCTGAACTTGAGTCCTGGAGTCCGAGTTCAATCACTCTGGTGAGGTTCCATCATGGCGATGTCCTGGAGCACAAGGTGTTTGAGATCTTAGTGCTGTTCCTGTTCTCCTTCAAGCCACCAGCACTTTAGACAATATAAATCTTCAGTAGTTTGGCATCATGTGCAGCCGAGTAGACCATGAAGACTTTCTTCATTCCCCATCATGCCGCCTTCATCACTGCATCCCCATAAACACCTCTACAGCTCTTTTGGAGGTGACTGTGTGGTATAACATATATGAGATGAAAAATTTGTTATGCTTACTGTCAACTCCAAGCAGTGATGCTATAACCATTAGCTCTTCTGATACGGAGTATGGTAAATACATGGCTGGGTGGTTTTAGTATTCCTATTAATCGTGACTCCTTTTTTTTGGCTGGAATTTCATAGTTACGTAAACACAAGTGTACTACATGGCTCCTGACTCACATAAGGACAGCCTGGTCATAGGTTGGGAGAGGATTAAAAGGGAGGAATGATGTCCTGGAAAAGGCAGGACTGGAAAAAATATATGTAAAAACACATTTGTTGTAAGATCAAACATAACCTTCTGCAGACGAAACTTCAATCGTTTTACTACTCATGATGGGATTTTGGCTGGCTGTCTTGGATTCTGTAATTTATTGTGTCTCACTAAACAACTTAAATCAGGAAAACTAACCCTTGAATAACTTAGTATCTGAGTAATCACAAACACTGATTTATTTTCAAACACCTCTGAGGTGAATAGCTTATGTAACCCTCATCTCATTCTCTAGTGCTGAGACTTTATCCTTAAAAGTGTCTACAAAGTTTTCTGGTGCCAACAATGCCTTGACTCACTGTACCTGAGAGACTGTCTGATCCTGAGACAGACCTGCAATGACCAACCTGTCTAGTCATAAAGGGTGACAATGCAGTCTGACCCTTTCCCAGCAAAATAGCCATTACAGTCAATCTGTGCAAAGATCAGCTGTAGTCTGAATGTACAGTGGACACAGTTTCTCAGAAGATCTGGTTTATCTGTGTATAGCACAAGTGCATAAATAAGTCCATCCCTGGAGAAAGAAGGCCACCAAAATGAGTTGTGGGTTGGGTGCATTGTTCTAATGAATTGTTTTGCTGAGCTACCCCTCTCTTAGCACAGATTTTGGAAAAATAAAAGACAGTTTTGGCAAAAAAGTTGCTCAGTGACAAAGACAGCTAAACATAACACACCATGGTGAACCAACGTTCTTCACTGTTTAAAACATGCAGCTGTCGAACCAGAATTCATCTAGCTTTTTTTTCTAGATCATTACTAGCACCTGATGCATTTTTAATAACTATGCATAAACACAGTATGATCCAGAAGTGTGTCAACAGAAACTTATTTTCCTCCTTTAAGGAAAGAAGAACATGTCCAGCTTTTTTATATCCTGAAAAAGTAGTCACCAGAACTAGGCACGGCATATGACCAGTGACTTCATCAAAGTCATAGGCATTTTTCAGCATAATTAAAGAATTCCTTATCCATTGAGACTTCTACAATCAGGGTAACTGTAACAGAAACATGCCACTGAAACATGGCAGGAAAATGAACCTCATAGAGAAATGGGCTGAAGCATTTTAATGACCTGTGCTCTCATCAGTCTCTTCCATACACAGTATATACAGAGCCTGGAGTCTTCCCAGTGCAGGTGACTGGGTAAGCATGCCTTCTCAGAAGATGGCTCCTGGAGGGAGTAAAGGTGGTGTTCACTTCTTGTATAGCAGTCAAGGGAGATAGCAGTGACCATCCGCTTGAAGCTGAGTCTGCTGGGTTGCAAGAATAGAAAAGACATGGAGTCAGAAGGAAAGCAAGCAAAAGAGCATGACTGCCTCAGAAGTTAGGCTACTTTGTGGGAGAGGGAAGAAAACAGGACAAGTTTTTGTATCCTGGAATTTCTCAGCAAAAATATTCCACAGTGAAACTCTGGATTAAGTTTTGCTGTTTTGAAAATGTGCCTGAAGCATTAATTGAAATTTCCTATCTTGTAACCAAGGATGCAATAGTTTCACTGGAACAGGTCATATGGTGGAGTTACGCAGTCTTATTGCTGCCATTTCCACAAGGCAGAAGTGAAAAAACATTATTCATTTAGGCTTTTTGGGCTGTGGCTTTTAGTTCTAAGGCATTGCATCAGAAGGATACTTGTTAATGAAGAAATGTTGATACATATGTTCAGTTAATAACCTGGTAAGACAAAGCATGAAACCTTTCTTCTTGTTCACTCTTCTTGATGCATAAGACCATCAGGATGCAATGTGCCTGAGGAAGAAGGCAAGTCTGCTCTGAGGGGCTTACAGTGCTTACAGACCTGTTCCTGCAAAAGTCCATGTTTATTCATCAACTGGGGAAATGCTACCTATGTCAGAGATATTATCTGCATTAGTCATCAGTATGTGCAGTGTTTGCACAGTCAGGCCAGCAGCAGAGGATCTCGACTGGAGATTTGGGGGAGACTTGCTCTCTCTACATTGGCTCTGTGAGATGAGTGTTAACTTCCTCTTAATTCAAATTTAACATTAATGATAATCTGATCTGTAATAATATGTTGACCTCAGTCTCATTTTGATCTGTGTTCTATTTTTCACTTCTGTACATCAGCTCAGAAATGACAATACAGCTTTATTTCTCATCCCATTGACTTGCTGACTCATTCCTACCACAATATCAGTTTCCAGGGGGTGTTTCTTTAGCATCTAAGGTCAGGCAGGTATGGGTACTTTCAGACTAGCACAGATGAAGATTTTGATGGGAATTAGTTTAGGAAAAAAGACAGAGCAGAGCAAAATGCAGATTTGAGATATGCTAAGTATGCAGCATTATTTCACAGGACTTGGAAATTGCAGAATACAATGCAAAGGATTACTGGTAATTTCTGCAGGAAAGGTCTGCACAGCACAACGTCCTTCTGTGCAGAGAACCACCAGCTAGCTCTGAATGACTCTTGTTGCAGGTCCAGCATCTCTGAATGGCTGTTGCTCTGCCTGGCCTAATAAGGCTGGCCACTGACCAGTAGAGAGACTTACCCAGCACCTTCGCCGTCCTGGGTCTGTGTCCTTTCAGTGTCTCCGTACAGCCTGCGCCGTGCTGTGTAGCCGTACTCCCGGTGATCCAGCTGTCAGTGTTGGTGCTGATTTAGGGACAAGGGATCAACTCTTGCATATTAAGCCCAGAGGCTCACTTCTACCTTTGTGCTTTTTGCTATGACTGGCTCGCATGAACCTGAGTTACTCATGCTTTGCCCAGAGAAACCGATCTGATCCTATCGAGGTAAAAATGTCCTTTTTTCTTTTTAAATTGATGTTGTTTGCCATATTTCCAGGTTTGGTTACTCTAGAGGAAGGTAAATTATGCAGTGCAGATAGATTTATTTTTTTATCTTTGGTCAATCAAAATTTTCTGAAAAACCCTTCACTTGAGATTGAATAAAAAATTCTGTCTGACTTAAAAGAAGATATTTCTCCATTGTTTTTATAGGGTTTGAAACATTTTTTCTCCTTTTTAATAAAATTGAACTGCATGCTATAATACTATGATTTGTTTCTAGGACTGGTTCTTTCTGTAGGTTTTTTTACCCCAGTAAAATTAATTCACTGAAATAGGATTGGTTTTCTGCATCACTCTAATTTTGTAATACTATAGGCAAGTCACTTGCATCACTTAGTTCCTCCTTATGCCAAACAAGGGTAATATTCCATGGCCAAAGAATATGATGAGCCTTAATTCATTGATAGCTGTAGCAACTTTCAGAAATGTGTTGTATTCCCAGGAATATTCTCAGTTGCATAGACCTACAAGGGAATATTCAGAGTTAACACTAAAGGACACTAAAGAAGAGCAAGATTTTGCATTGACAATAAAGGCTAAGTGCATGGCGCTCTCTGCCAATGCTTTAATTTCAGAAATTCTTGTCTGGAGATGTTTCTAGTTCTAAATTTCTGAAGGATGACTAGGATTTTAGCTGACTGACTTCTATTTGACTTTTATGGGAGATCTGCATTTTAAAACACCGTGCAATATTTTGGAAGTTCCTCATAATGTCCAGGCTAGCATTATTTTAAATCTGTCCTTGGCAATAGCAAATGATGTTATTAATATTCAGTTGTTACAAGACAGATTCAAACAAGGGGGGCTGAGGGATGTTCCTTGGCGTGGGTCTCGGTTGTTAAGAAAGTAATAAGCCTTCATTGTCTCTGATTTTATAACGGACAATAACTATTAGCTGATCAACAGAAGAAATGTCAGGTGTGGAATCAATGCTGAAGAAAAATATTTCATCTGTTTACATTTACGAAGGATCACTGATAAAACCTTTGATCCCATTAAGGATATAAACTCTTCACATATACTCAATGACAAGTCTGATGAGCTAGCTGAGCTCCACCAGCCTCGCTATGCTTAGTGAATGTTCAGCTAAAAAGGGATCAAATTGACTCATGAATTTCAAGATTCCTAGGAAATTACCGTTGTGAAGTGACCCAGTTTTTTGATTAGTGTCATGAAAAGACAGGTCTCACTGAGAAATAAACGTAATAATGTCAACCATGTGCTTAAGTTCTTCTCTCCATTATACACATTCGCTTTCAAATTGTTTTGTCATTTTAGCATAAACTGTATCACTTGCTTTCATCTGAGAAACACAAGCTTAGCACAGTTCTGTGCAGAAATCAAAGATGAGCATGGAAAAAAGGCCCCTCTTTGCCTATTGAATCATTGATCAGACAAGCACAGCAGATATTTGCATGGATCCTTAGTAGTTAGGTCTCAGTAGCTGCCTTCGATAATTGTTGGAAGGGAATGAAGAAAAGAGGAGCAAAGTTAGAGATTTCATCTAACTGCTTTTTGCAGTAATTGCAGACCTTCTTATAGGTTTCCCTCTCACATCTGTCCTTCTTCAAGCACAGGGAGGGTCACCAACTCATAATGTTATTGATACTGTCATCCCTTCAGAACTATCTAGTTTAAACCAGAAACAAGAAATCATGAAATGATCTGCCTTCCCTTGTTAACAAATGAGTGTGTTGAGGGCAATTGGCTGACCGGGTCAGGAGGAGATTGAGACGGAGAGGGAGAAGCAAAGTGAAGGTTGAGAAGTGCCACTAGATCTGAATTGAAGTGGGACTGGTTTCTCACTGTATTATTCTCTCCTCAGAAAGCCATTTGACGAAGTTGGAAAGTAGATATGCAAATACTATGAACTCTGAAAGATTTAGGAAGTCTTCACAGTGACCGGGCCAGTGGTCAGTCACTGGCTTTTAGTTGGAACCATGGTGTTCCCACTTTCCTATGTCACTGAGGGCTCATCAGCCCCGTTCAATTGTTGGGATGCAACCATCCCTACCTCCATTTCTTACCTCATGTCTGTGACATTTTTTGATTGTTTCTTCCAGTGTTTTCAGCTCTTCCAACTCTCTTTTCTCTGTTCCTGTTTCCTCACATAGGTGCAGAGAACTTTCTGTGCTGCAGAGGCCCACAGCACGACCAAAGGATTTGAGGAAAACTGCCTCTACAAGGAGAACATCAGTTCTTTTTCCTCCCCACAGAACATCCTGTGTTCTTCCCTCAAGACTCGTGACAGCTCAGTGGAGAAGAGCCTGTGAGTACGGCCAGATAAAGCAAAGGAGATTTGCCTTAGTAAGAGCTGGATGGGAAAGTCTTCCTTGACTCGTGGGTTTATAATCATCACAAATAACTTTACTGCAAAAACAGAAGCAACACAATTTTATATTTTTCTGTTAAAAAGACTTAAAAGTCAGATGAGCTGAAAAAAAGGGGAAGAAAATCTCTCCAGATTCAGTAAGTGAAAACAAAAGGAGGGAATATAATAATGTACAATCACAGCTCTTCCTCAGTGTGGCAGCAGCATCTGTTAAAAAATGCAGGACATTTAAAACTGGCAAGGAGCTCTGAAACCCTGGTTGAGCTGCAAAACTGGACTGTATCAGAGCAATGATGGCTTCAGTCTGTTAGGATAGTTTCCCATAAAGTGCTGAAATACCAATGTCTGTGGACTCTTGTTTTCTTCCCCTTCCCCTTTTCCTCTGCTTTTTCTCCAGTGCTTGCAGTTATGTTAAAAACTAATGCTCAGTCCTCTGAGGTACCCTTTTGACCAGTGTTACAAGCCACCTGGTGATGGGCTGTAGTAGAAAAAGCAGTTGCTGCTGGAGGTGAACACAGGGTGAGATAAAAGCTGAACAAAAATATGGCATTGTCCTTTTTAAACTGCAAATTCAAGTCCAAGGTGTGAACAGCATAACCTTCAAATAATAAATGTGCAGACAAACCTTTCGTATGCACTATGAGAACTATTTTGGAAGACATCACTGCAAGCTGCACGAGTTAGATGTAGTGATTGCATAGATGTAGGCTACCCTAGCTACATGTCTTTTCAAAACCAAAACAGAGCATTTCATGGAGAGCGTTGTTACCTTTTCACTGCCTAAGTTAATTTTGCTTTCTGAGGCTCCCCCATGTCTCTGCTCACAGGATTTTTTCAGTTCTTCCCATGGCACGTGCTTTTGGTGGAGATTTTCTCTTTTTCTCCTGCAGAAATTAAGCAGCTCATTTCTGTATGGTGTAATTTGAACTAGATGACCCTCAGAGGTCCCTTCCAACCCCTACCATTCTGTGATTCTGTGATTCTGTGAGGTGGAAAGTAAGGAACTCCCAGGGAAAAAAACCTTCTTTGTAATAATCACTAGCCAAACAGTTTCAGCTACCACTGGTATGAAGAGTCTCAGCTGGTTAAACTGCCTACATTTCTCTTCTAAATAAATAGTAGAATAGCCAAGTTAAAATCATTCCCCAGATGTTACAAGTACGCTGGAATTTATTTGAAATTATCTAAATACTGTACACTTCTTATAAATTCATATCTTGATCCCAGAAGAGGATCCAGTGTTCTCACCGTGTTCTAATAAATATTTAGAAAAGTTAAATTACTTAGAGATATTGAAGTATCATGCAAATATGTGCAAAGTATAGACACTCCCCAGCATAAAACCCAACCTGCAAAGGTCTTTGTCTGTTTAATTACATTTTGATTCACCCATTTAATAAAGAGGACTTGTTTTTTTAACCTCTCTAGTTCCAAACAGAACTTCAGAATCTATTATAACAGAATGGAGGAAGAAAAATCCTAAACCAGGGGCATTTAGTCACCTGAAGAGTGCGAGAGATAGAAAAGGAAAATGGATATACAGCCTTCTAGATCAGTTTGTAGGCAATTTGTGTTTGAATTCCTCTTAAATCAATTTCTGCATAATATCAGTGGTCTGAAATGACGCAAAGTGGTATTGGAAACCAGCCTCCTTTTGCAGCACGGAGAAATCATCTCCCTGAGTCCTTGTTATTCTTTAAGTCATTTGTTTTACCTTTATTTATTCTTTCATGTTGTGCTCTGCCTTCTGACGAGTGAAACGCGAACAGGAATTGGGAAGGAACAAGCTTTGAATCTCTACTGCCAGTGTGCTTTGTAGATTTGTGAAGAAGCAGACCCACATCATAAAACCAACTGAAAGCCACAGAGGTACCTCTCTAAAAAATGTAATGGACTGTACTGAAAGCCTAACTTTGACTGATGTGAGGTTTGGGACTTTATCCAGGTAAGAATTCATGCAGCAATGAGCACAGATAAGGCAGATGACCCAGAGTAGGGCCAAACTGTTTACCAGCAGATGTGTTTTTGAAAATCTTCCTTAACTGGTCATGGCAGCGGAAAATACCCTGCTGTTAAACGCATCTGCAATCCACTGCGCTCCCAATCCACCTACAAAAATTCTGACCTTTAAAGAAATGATGGAGAAGCTGGTGATTTTTTCCATGGCATTGAAGCTCAGTCTATTTTAGGCTCCAAGGCAATTGCAGCCCTTTTTGCTCCCTATTTCACATCACTTTTAAGTCTTGTTCTGGCCACTATGAACCCTTCAGCACTTCTCCCTGTGCAATCACTCGAGTCAAGATCTGTGATTTGTGATTTGCAGATGACATGTACATTTCTTGGCTGATGGCTGTTAAAGCAGTTTGCAAACCTAAGGCAATAAACTGCAGGGATGCAGTGGGAGCTCTCCATTGCCACACTAAATTGCCGTTCTTATGCGAATGAATAGCAAGTTTCTCATTATTAAGATTGAAAATAAACAGTTGTATATGTCCAATGTTGTGAATTTCTGCATTAATATTTTAATGAAATCATTTTGTCAATTTCCATTATATACCTTCTGTGGATGAGAAAATCTTATTTAACTAGTCTGTGTATCAAAAACAGTGACGTAACTTGCTGTATAGGAAAAAGAAAAAAACAAACTGTTTCTGCATTCACCAAGTGTATGTGCTTTAATCCCTTCAGTATGGAAATCTGCTACTGAGCTTTAGAGCACAGTAACAGTTCCTAAAGTGTTAACACAATTATTTATACATTTCTGATCATCTTTCATTTAAATATTTATAAAATACGTACTGGGAAGTACATACCTTTTAGAAAACTCAGTTTCTATGACATTTTCTTAAAATATTTGCTTCTGTTTATCTTAAGATACCTAAAAAGAAAACCTGATGGATCTTGTTTCAAGTGACACTGTAAATGTACAAACAAAATGTAATCTTAAAGAGAAAATAATATGATTACCATCAGAAGGATTACCATGGTTCATTGTGCAGAGAGCAGGAAACACAAAATCATTGTTTCAAATACTCAGTCTTAGCTTGCAAAAAACCAAATGTATCGAAGTGCTTCAATCTTAATGTGCAGCCTAGAGTCTACATATTGTATAAATTCCTAATCCTGTCAAAATGCAAGTCTGAAGATTAGCAGAATGTATAATAAATGTGTCTATGTCATTACACATAAAAATAGTATTGCTAAATCAAGTGTGGCCCTTTATAAATGTAAAAAAGCCCAACTTAAGCAGATTTGGACTTTATAATTCTACAGATCTGAGGAGAAAAAAATCAAGATTGACTAAAATGGATTCCCTATTTCTCTGATATAAATCAGTTTGCACACACACAAAAAAAGCCATTGGCATAGATTTCTTTAGAAAATAACTTAATATTTATTGAGATTTCTTGTACATTTAATTATTAATGTCTGCAGTGTTACAGTATTTCTATGAGGTTGCTAATACTGACCCTGTACCTGTTGGGTTTTTTCCCCTCTCATACTATTTTCTCTACAACCATGAAAGTATAACACTTGCCAATTATTTTGTGTGACAGAGTCAAAAACACTTATGGTTTCGTTGTCTGTCGCTAAGTCTCTTATTTGTCAGCATTTCAGGGCTTGGCTGACTGCTGTCCTACAAAATATTGTTTAGTTTAATCATTTTACAGTTAGTGCATTCAGTACATTTGTGATAAACGCATACAGAACTACCATTTCTTAATGTCTTAAAATGAGTCTTGTAGAATCTTCAGTGAAGCCAGAAGAAATTATAAACCACATACACAATTCTTTGTTTATCAGTAGATATAACCTAGACACAGTAGTGGTACCCTTATAAGGTGTAGTGATTTGAACTGTTAAGGTAGAATATTACAGGCACCTTCCTATACAAAGGATCTTGTATTATATTAACCCTTTTCCCTTAATGAGATAGAATAACTAGGATAATAGAGAAAAATCAAATTACAAACCCACCCTGTTACATATATTATAAATACGAAGAGCGTTAGGAAAAAGTGTATGAAGCCACACCTTTTACTGAGATGTGACACTTTTGCATGTTATAAAATGGAAAATAAGTCAATAATCATCTAGTTGGTGGAAAAATTCTTTCAGACAGTCTTTTTCCTCCCACGCCTTTTAAATAAACCAGCCAGCCAGAGAACTCAGAATGACTAAAGTCAGTAGAAAGCTGCAAGATGCAGCACTATTGAACTCAGTAGTAAAACTCTCACTGACTTCAATAGAGGCAGATTTCTCCCCAACATTTTCAAAGGTGCCTGGAGGGTGTGCGTCACCGACTTAAGGAGTTTTAAGGAGGTATTTCACACTGCTTGAAAATCGTATCTTTCAGACATGTCTTATCCAGACGCTGAGATGTAAAAATAACTGGTATAACAAGCATTAAAATAGGGCAGCTTCTGTTCCTTAATGATGAAAATAGCTCTGATCCCCCTTTTGTGATCAGCTGGCAATTTGTACCAGGTTTGCACGTTCTTAAGTGTACTGATCCAGATTCTGAAGGTCTCACATGCACAGCAACCCTCCAGTCATTGAGGACAGCAGGAGCTCTGCCAGAGTCAAGACTTTGGGACTAAACATCGAATTTCCTCTTAAGCTTATTATTTCTTTCACTTGAGGAACTAAAAATGACCAAAAGAACTAACTTTTATAGAAAGAGCTATCATTTATAGCAGGAAATGAAGTCTCCTCATAATCTAAGTCTTCAGCTAAATCAGGAGTGTCTCTAGCATTGGGTATCTTGGACAGGGACTACTAACACACCTCTTGGGCCAGACGCATATAGGCACTGGTAGAGGAAGTACTGAAGGCTGAGTTTCAAAGCACAGCACAGTAATCTCTGTCATTATTTTCACATTATAAATTCACTAGGAGACTCTCAAGAGTCAGGTCTCTCCTTTTGTGCATGCCAAGGAACTTCTTTCTCATGCTAGCTGTTTGGGGAAGGAACACTTCTGCCTCTCGTCTGCTGTCTGGGAACAGGGTCATTACCCAGCCCGACACTGTCCCTCACACACCCCCCTCCAAAGATCCCCAGACCCTCCATGCACAGCGCAGCACTACTCGAGCAATTCAGTGGAGAGTAAGAGGGTGATCCCTAACTTGCAGAGATCCATTTCAGCCTTTGTTCCACCCCGGTGCTATACCAGTGAGGCAGTGGGTACTGTACCACTCCAGTTCTTGGAAGCAAAGCAGTATAGACTGTCTCCTACAGTACAGAGGGAGGTAAAGAGTAGGGTGTAGCATTGGTGTGGTAGGTAGCACAATACTGCTCCATTATTTGCTATGCCAGGAACTCCTTGTGTTTCAAGTTGCAGTATGGCTGTGGGAGCTGTATGGTGCTCATGAACAGGTGTTCAGCAAGAAAAGCAAGCCATGTGCATATCAACTTATACTTCGAGTCAGCTTCAGGCAGTTCTTTCTTTTTGTACCTCCAGTGAAAAAGCTCTCAGGGCGTTTAAATGACCTTATGGGAGAGATCCATCTCTTAAGGCAAATATATCACCTATGCTTTGTTAGGGGAATAGGCAGGAGAATCCCCAACCCCCCAATTTCTGTTCCTTTAAGGAAGCCAACCTCTTTGGAAAAGGGTTTGCTGTCATGCTGAGGTCTGTGCTAAATCGGAGCAGACAGGTTGTTTCTCACATACAATTTCTTTGGAAAATGGTAGCCAAACAGAAATCTTTTATGGGAAAACAAGAATGTGGATGAGTTTTCAACGTGGGTAACAGAAATAATAAAAAAATTTTGTTCCAATGTTATCAAAACTAAAAATTCCAGTGTTGGAAACATTTTTTTTTCTTTTTTTTTTTTAATTTGGAAATACAGGGTTTTTAGTATTAACTTTAAAAAATCTGAAAACAAAAGAAAATATCGGAATCACCTCGAAGAACTGTTCTGGTTGATCGTAACAGAAAATTTCTTGGTCTGGATAAATCTCCTTGTCTATTCCTTCAGTATTTGGGGTGTTTCCAGAACAGAAACCAAACAATCTCTAAATAACACTGCCTGTTCAAAACAAGTCCTCACATGCCACTAAAAATCGGACCAGCGCTAGTGACTCTATACTTACTAGCAAAGGATTTAGGGCGTTAACATAAGAATAACATGTATATAATAAGCAAATAAAACTGTTAAATCATTAAAAGGCGACAAATACTTTGGCTTTTCTGCAGTCTGAGTGTCTTCATTAATGACCACTGAAGGCAACAAAATTATTCCCTCTTTGGTGAAGATTTAGATATGACTGAATATTTTTCTTTTATTATAGGAAATGCTGCCATGTCACTAGTACCTCTGACCAGCAGAGTGTAATAAGCAACAGATTCACTGGGAAAATACTTCCTATCTGTTAGAAATAGTTGACAGTTTTCAAATAGATGATGCATGATTTAGGGTTGTTGGTGAGTTATGTACACTGGTTTTCACATTAAATCTATCACTGAATACAGATTTATTGTGGTAACAAGAGAGTATAATTTAATAGAGCTGCTAATATTCCCTCTCAGGATGTGTAGTGGTAAACATACTCATTTAAAAAAAAAAAAATCTACAGTGCGTTTTTAAGTGTGATGTATTCGTTACAATATTCATTAAATAAGGAAATGAATAGCAATCAGAGAAAGCATGGTGGATGAAGAAGGAACTGTAGTACTGAAGAGTGATCTGGGGAATAGCTCTGATATAGTGATTGTTTTCTTTCAGCGTGATCTTTAGTGTTGCCTTTTACCCCAGAAAAGCTTTCAGATCACAGCTGCTTCTGTATTGATGAGTATGGGGAGCAGGACAAACTCTAGCTGTGAATGTTCGATCAATCTTTATATAGGTAAAATTGCCACTCTCCAGCTGATTTATGTAATGATTTTAGTTTGTGCCAGGAAAGCTCTAACAGAAATCCACTCCTGTGCAATTAATTTTTTAAATCAAATACACATCCTTGCTGCACAGGAAACTTATGCCTAAATTTTGTAGGCGACAAGACAGTACTTCTTGAATAAATGATGCAGAAACTGGTTGAAGTTTACTTTGTTATCCAGGAGCCATAGCTGCTTCTTGCCTTCTTCAAATGTAGTCTATTTAATCTCCTGTAGTGTGGGAAATTATGTTCAAAATCTCTGTGATCCTCTGTCCCCAGTAAGTTATGCAAGTAGTGACAAGTATACACCATAAGGTCTTGAGATTATATCTGCAATGTGTGGCTACAGACTGTTGATCAAGAGAGCCTGGAAGAAAAACATTATTTTCAGGTGTGAAAAACCGTCACATTTATCAAATAATTTCTCTTGCATTTCTCCCACGGCTTTGTAGCCTATTTAAACTTGGGGGGGTAAGTTTGTAGCATTCATTATGACTGAAAATTTAGTTCACACAATCATGATGTTCTCTTTATTAAGTGTTGCTGTTAAACAGTATTAAAATAAACACAATGTGGTTGGCCTTTTGAAAGGTTCACAGGATATTTATTTCTTTGCCTAGTCTCTTAATTGTGTCTGCTTTTAAAGATTCTGATATGCAAGCTAATGTTGCTGCTATATGCCTTATTTCCCACATATTATCTGATTTATCTGTGTATATCTTACAATTTACAGTTCTGTCTGGTGTGTATAATTGAAATGCTTAGAGGTAATGTAAATGTCTTTTGACAGAACTACGGCTTGAATCTTTGGCTGGTAGGTTTTCCTGAACCTCAAAACAAATCAGAAATAAATTCTGGCAGATAGCCTGGCAGTTTTACTGTACCTAGCAAAAATACATTCTGTAAGACTCTTCACCCATGTCATTATATGAATTATTAGATAGAATAACAAGTTTCAGAAGCTGTAGCAAGAGATAGTCCTGTATCAAGACACCCATACTAAAAACGGCTGCATCACCCACTAGTCCTCTCCCAATCTGATCTCATTTTATTTAGTACCTTCAGCCCCAGTTCATCACTAGTCCTTGAAAAATACTTAGTGTCCATCCTTTAGAATAAGTGCTCTTATGTTAATAATTTGTAATATCCACTATTATGACATGTAAAACATTGGGCAGATGTTGATCCAGCCATGCTTGCAGCTAGCAGTGGGTTAGGAGTCCTAAAGGGGCCCTTCAGTTAGACTTTGGGGAGACTCCTCATGTAATCCCAAGTGCAGGACTCTCCATGAGCATGGTATATGTGTGCAATATGGGAAAGTGTTCTTACTACTGGTGGCCACAGAGTAACCAGCACTTTGGGAACTTCAGAAGGTGCTGGGATTTTTGCTGGAGGAAGGCAGTTTCCTGCTGCATCCGTGCAGCCTCGCTGACCAGCAGAGCTGGCAGATACATGAAGCAAATTCTCTCTGCATCCCTCCAAAATGCTGCACATGTTCAGAAGTGTTTTCCCACACTCTTGCTAGGGGGTGAGTTGGCTTCATATGGCCTTTCACTGTGGGCTGCATCTATTGGGCCCAATGCAGTCCTGAATTTTCATCTGACAAACTATTTTTACTTGTGCAAGGTCATTTACTTGGACTGAAAGATCTTCTGAAAGCACCATGTTCATGGTGCAAATAGCACTCTTCCCTCCAACCAGCCAAGGAATAAGCTGGGCAGGAGCTGGGCAGAAGTTCAAGCAAGCACCATGACTCCACTTCTGGGTGATAGTTTCTATGTTTAGAAGGGAGTTTGTTAATCATTATTCCATTCCTCTCTACATGCAGGTCCTTTTCAAGGCACTGAGATATGAAGGCTCAGATTTTCAGAGGCCCTGATTTCAGCAAGAGCTGCACTTCTGAAGATCAAGCCACAGACTCTTTGTAACAGACTGATCCAAGGGAAAAAAGCCAAACCTGCAGGATGTGGGAGTCAGATTTTTCTATGGAAAAACTGAAGAGGCTTGTGTCATTTGCTCCTCCACTCCTTTGGTCACAAAGCCAGTTCTGGATAGAGAGATGGAAGTGTTGCTGACTTTTCTTTTAAATAGAAGTAGGAGACGGATTAGAAACCCAGGCATTGAAAGGTGCTTTTTTGTAGTTTGTTGGTTTTTGGGGTTTTTTTTTTTTAAGAATGTCCAGTGCTTGGGGAAGAAGCAGACAGTCAGCAACATCAAAACCTGATGTGATTCTCCTGAAAGACACTCTGATGCACTGGAAATGCCACATCTCTGCTCCTGGGACCCAGTGCAATTATCTGGGGAAAACAGAATAATTTCCATACTATTGACTTGCTGGTAGGGCTAGGTCAATGTAGCCTGATGGTTTTCAGCAGAAGGCTCCCAGTAGTCTTCAAAAACACTGACAAGTCATAGAGCTGTTTGTTGCTGCTTGTGAGGCAGGAGGGCATGGGACATCAGCTGCCATGGATGAAAAGGTTGTAGGTGATGTGAAAGGGAGTGGAAGCACACTCTACTTTGCTTGCAGACTCCTCTGCTGAGGTTCTGAGGTTTGCAGCTATGGCAAAACCATTTACTGCCATCAAGAGGCAGCTATGAGAGAAGAATATGAAATACGCTATTCCTTATCCTGGAAACATACAGTGTTTCCCAGTGACCGATTCATTATTTTTACCCTGTCCAGCAATACAGAAGAGTGCATCAGGGATCTGCCTTTCTCTGCTCTGAATAACTTAAGTCAGGCTGCAATATGTGAAATAATTGAGCTGACCAGAATTTACAGCTCTAGGTGGAGTTTCTTCTTTCTGTTGAGTTTGTCAGTCATGACAAGAAGAATTACCACATGAGCATGATTCCAAATGTATGTGTTCATTTCTTTCTCATCTTTCATCTTCATACTCTTTTATGACTTAGTTCAGCTCTCGCATGGTCCAGCTCTCTTAGACAAGAGCCTCTACAATGATTAGGTATCATCTTTAAAAATTAGCGCAACAGACAGATCATGCAAGCCATGCTCTTTCATTTTTTACTCTGATCTTCACATAGTAAGTCCCACATGGCTTTCAGAGAGGCCTGTCTTCTCTAATGTGGACTTTGTTGGGCTGTAATTTATTTTACTTAATTATTTATGGCTACATTATGTATATTAGCTGCACTTGTCTAAATAACAAGGGTTGCAGTGGAAGACTGCCTGTTCAGCTGATTAATTCCTGTTACTTTCTGCATTTCTTAAGGTGATTTTGTGATGAGTTTAGATTGCTGCTTATTCTTCCTGGACTTGTGTCTAGCAGGAACACTCTGGGACAACAATAATAGGCATAGGTAGAACTTGGATAAAGGGATACATAATATTGGATCCGTTTTGCTCTTGAGGATGATTTCAGAAGGATAGGATTCAGAAGGATAGTTCTAAGATTCTAGAACTGAATGAATGAAAGATCACTCCAAGCTAATTTTTTAGTAAAAAGTGCATTTAAATCAAGAGCTCTTTTTATTCCTTACCGTCACAATTTTGAGACTTGGCATTTTTTGGATTCTATTTTTCATTCACAAAAATAAGACAATGTATAACATAGTAAATGGAAACTTGCCCAGAAAAGAGAAATAGATTGGAAGATTTGTTTCTTGTCTGACACGTGCTTTTGTCTGCTTCTCACTGCTTGCTAACAGCGTGCAGCCATGGCAGACAGCTAACAGACCAAGTGCAGGTTAACCATTTTAATATTTATTGATAGGAAAAATACCCTGAGTACACTTCTAATATGGATTCCTTGGACATAAGGGCATCAATGGCTCTATAAAATGTAAATATGTTCTTAATTACCTCAAGTGCCCCTCCTACCCAAGTGGCTCTTTTGCGTGAAACACATCTCACTGGTAATGAGCACAAATATTGCTAATGGACTGTGAAAGGCATATTGTGTAATTTTTTTTCCTGGGTACCGCACTAGCGGTGTGTAGAGTTCACTTATTTTATTTAGGAAAGTTCTCAGTTTTTTGAATTCCCCAGTAAGGGAGCACTTCCCAAATGAGAACCACCACAGTCTTATTCTGACTGTATTCCTGTATTTCTTGCAGTCTGTCTTGGGCTCTCAATGTCAGTAAGACGAGACAAAAGCACTTTGAAATGTGTTATAGCCTCTGTTTTTTCCCAAAAGAAGTATTTTCCCAGAAATTCCTTTCCTTTTCCTGCTCCCCAGTTCTGTCTCAGAAATAAGCTCCATTCCTGTGTTTCAACCTCTCTTGGGAATACCGTCTCACACTTCTCCATGAAGGTCTGAGCTTGTTCATTCAGTTCATAGAATCATAGGTTGGAAAAGACCTCTAAGATCATCAAGTCCAACTATCCGCCCAGCAACACCTTGCCTGCTAAGCCATATCCTGAAGTGCAGTAGCTACATGTTTTTCAAACACCTCCAGGGATGGTGACTCCACCACCTCCCTGGGCAGCCTATTCCAATGCCTGACCACTCTTTCAGTAAAGAAATTTTTCCTAATATCTATTCTAAACCTCCCCTGATGCAACCTGAGGCCATTGCCTCTTGTCCTATTGCTAGTTACTTGGGAGAAGAGACCAACACCTGCCTTACTACAACCTCCTTTCAGGTAGTTGTAGAGAGTGATAAGGTCTACCCTCAGCCTCCTCTTCTACAGACTAAACAGCCCCAGATCCCTCAGCCGCTCCTCCTAAGACTTGTTCTCTAGACCCCTCACCAGCCTCGTTGCCCTTCTCTGGACACACTCCAGCAACTCAATGTCCTTCTTGTACTGAGGGGCCCAAAACTGGACACAGTACTCCAGGTGCAGCCTCACGAGGGCCGAGTACAGGGGCACAATCACCTCCCTGCTCCTGCTGGCCACACTATTCCTGATACAAGCCAGGATGCTGTTGCCTTCTTGACCACATGGGTGGCCAAGAAGTTCTTAAAGTTCTCCACTTTAAGGTGGATGTTACATCTTGACAGCTGCTGGTAGGAGAAGCCCAAACTCTGAGATACTAGGGAGGAAATTGCTGGATTTGGAGCACAGCTTGAATGAGGCCCGTGGTGAGGATATTACCATGAAAGGAGCTGTAAGGTGTGAGAAATGGAGTTTGCAAATTTTTTTTCAGAGCAGAGGCTGCAGAGTGAAAGATGTATAATTTAATGGGCAGGGAAAAGAAAAGGGCTACAGTGCCTGTTTTGAGAGTTGTAGATGGAGGTAAATTGGAAAAGAGAAATTCTCTACCCCACACTGCTACACACAGACTTAGAAAGTGTGTACTGATATTTTCGAGTTGTGCATGGCTTTCTTGAAAACCTGCGTGAGGGCAGATAATGAAAAGCTCTGAAACCTGTTGCTTCTGGAGAGGCTGAGATCTAGTCCTGGCTCTGCAGCATTGCTGCCTGTAAAAATAGGCCGTATAATTTTAAGCCTTGTTGTCTTAAACTAAATAAAGCATGAGTAAACATGGGCTTGAAATGGGAAGGGTGCATCTGTAATGTTGGCTCTGGAACAGCCTCTAGTCAGGGTAGTGAGGGCTGGCAGAGTTAATACATCTAAGGTGCAGCTTCAGTTCTTTGAGAAGGATTGTGTGATGACTGCAATTAATGGCTGTTCTCTCACTCAGAAGGGTCTTTGTAGCCTTCTGTTTATTTGTAAAATAGGCGTACTTCTACTACTGGTAATTGTAGGAAGACGCATTCACTAGATGTGAAACCTGCAAATGGTGCAACCGCAAGTAGCATGGAAGTGTCTATGTGTAAGTGAAAATTATACGTGTTGCTACCAAGAGTTTGAGGGGAGTTGGAGATGTGAAGGTGTCTGACCCTCGTTTGTTGCTACTGACATACCTTAATGTCCTCCATACACTACATGATTTTTCAGAAGCATGCGGCTTCTGATAAAATGGTGCCCGTTTCTCCATTTTCATTCCTTGCTCAAAAATCAAGGAACTGTCTGGAAAGTGGGCAGAGCAAGAGTGAGAGATGAATGAATCGCAGAGTGAGTTGGTGAAGACTTTCTAAGCAGTTCTTCTGATGATTTCTCTCAGCCTCAAGAAGAGGAATATCATGGGACAAATAATTTTACTCTATCATAGTCTTACAGTGACCCTTTTAACAGAGAGGATTAGGTCACCCTGTAGGCTACGTTACCCTAGGCAATGACCTGGTCTCCCCTGTTATGGTCTCTTTTGCCTATGTCAACGATGCTGTGGTTTGAAGTTCTGCAGTGCTTCTCGTGGGGTGCCTTGGGTGAGACTAGGTTACACTGCTGCAGCCACTGCACTGAATGTGGATAGGTGACTGTGACAGTAGAAAAGAGTCAAGGCAAAGAAAAAAGACCTGGGGAGGGAAAAACAGAGCAAAAATTGGGGCAGAAAGCCAACTGATCTAGAGAACTTTCTGAGTCCTTTGATGCAGACCGCATCCAGTGCTGGAGAACAGAAAATGTTTCAGAGAGGAAGTAGATTTACCCTTTCTACAACTGTTCTATAATCAGATGTAATAATGTATCTCATTTCCTTCTTCTTCCCCTCTCTGCAGATATATAAACTTGGTAGTAGGAAGTTCATCATGCTCCACAAAATCAGCACATCTATATTTTTATGCCTTTTAACTCCTAGTTACATTTCGTAACAGAAGAGTTGAGCATCCCAGCAAATCATTTATGGTACCAGAAAGCTGTGGGAGAAGATTGCTTACTCCCTAATTCAGTGTGACCCAAAGAAGTGAGAGAAATAACTCAGGGCTAAGTTGTTTCCTCTGGGGTGTTTTATACTGGAGTGGCCCACAGCAATAAGTGCTTAAGTGGCATAAGGGAATAGAGGAAGAGTATATAACCAGGGATGATATCTTTTCTAATAGCATATTTAAGAATTAAAGAATATGACTTAGAAAATAGGATAACTGAAGCACAATGAGCTAGAAAAGGAGCTTTCTCATTAGGGAACAGACTAATGAAAGACTAAAGTTATCAGCCATGAGTTTTACTTAGGAGTGATTTTCTTTTTTGGAGATTCACCAGCCTCTTCCATGCTTCCCACAAGCTCAGAAACAGTCACATTGTCACATTTAACGTGGATATATATACTACTCTGGGTTAAAAAAAAAAATAATATAGTACAACATGTAATGCGCATCTAGCAAAACCATATGGGGCAATTATCTCCACTTGGATTATGAACCTTGAGAAAGCATAAAGCAGTTCTTCAAGGCTCTCTGTATCTAGAGGTATCATGTAAAATACCTAGAGGAACATTTGTGTCGTTACACAAATTCATTTTTCTAAACATAGAGGAATTTCTATAACAATTTTGGAAATGTGCATTAGCATGTAGAATCATTATTGTAATAAAACTTGATCTGTTGATTTTACTTCCATGGTGGACTCTTTGCAGTCTGTATCATTTCCACTCCACTTGACTGATGGTGGAAAAGCTTTTTTCATGGTTTATTTAGCAGAAAGTCATTTTGATTAGCAAGATGAGTAATACTTTACAGCTGTTTGCAATTACTGCATCTGTTCTATCAGTGGATTCAAATATTGGAGGCTATATTGACAGAAACGTGAAATGCAGTAGAAATGGGTACAAGAGGGGACACACAGACGCCTATGCATGCTTCATGGATCTAGTCATGTTAAGAGAAATCAAACAGCATGTTAGTCTCTAATCTGTGCCACAAACTCAGAGCTGGATTTAATAAATTTGAAAAGCAGAATTTCTTGTTTGCAGGTGTAGAGGTTTAGTAGAGATTTTGTCCCAGACAGCTTAGTGTAAAA
Organism: Opisthocomus hoazin; assembly: GCF_030867145.1. Lineage (NCBI taxonomy): Eukaryota > Metazoa > Chordata > Aves > Opisthocomiformes > Opisthocomidae > Opisthocomus > Opisthocomus hoazin. The sequence goes on from NC_134419.1 coordinate 18,834,028, forward strand.
GCTACACACTAATTCTGCTCTGCTAAAATATTGTAAAAGTTTTGCCACTCACTCCAAAGGAGATCAAAACTGGACCCCACACAAATGGGAAAGCAAAACGAAGTATCTGAGAACAGCTGGAGACTACATACAGTATAATACACAAAACCTTATGCCTGGAAGCTTAAAATAAGAGACAGGGTTTTCAATGCTTCTGAGCTTATTCCTCCAAATACACAGCTCTCTTCTATGATCTATCTTCTAAAGAAGGGCTTGGTTTATTTCAAACCATCTGGTAAATTCTTGCTTTATACTTTGCCAGTTAAGTGACTTTGCCATTCCATTATTCCACATTAGCGGGAGTTTAATGCAAGGGACAAGAAAAAGAGATGCCAGGGAAGCTGGAGGAAATAATATCCCTGTCCTGGTCTACCACAGTGGGGTAAGTTCTTCATTTAGTTGAGAATGGGAAATGTTTTTGTGTCTGGCTCACACTATGTTTGTAAGTAAGCTCAGTAATTGTTACAGAAATAATAATTTAATGACAAACTGGTATTCCCATCTCACAATTTTCTTATGGGCAGCGTAACATTTCTTCCCTGATTTTAATGTTTGCATTTCTTTGTATTCCACAGGCTACTTTACACAAGCCATTTTGGTCCAAGACTGTTCTTTGTATGCAAACATCTCAGGGCAGGATCTTAAACTTTTTGGCTGTGTGAAATCTCTGTGCACTTAGTGATGTAGGTGAGTAGGCGATCTGGTCTAATAGTTTTGTTACCATCTTTCAGGATGAATTTCAGAGTCCTTTGGATTTATCCATTCTCAGGACATTCTCAGAAGCCTGGTGACTAAAGTAATTTCATGTGTCTGTAGCATCAAATACCTCCAGAGCACCAATTTCACTGCATCATTCCCCATGATTTGGTCCTTCTGTCCAGCTCTCATGGTTATTTGTGTTGTCATTTGATTTAACATCAATATCACAGGTGACTGAAATATTCAGAGTCACCTGTGATTGCAGGAACAATGTCTCTAGCCGTTTGGATTTGTTTGGTACTTCTTCAATAACTAAACACAAAGGAGGCATTGCTGAGTGTTCTGAACTGATGTTTTATTTGTCAGGATAAAGAAGAGCCATGAGACAACGACCAGAGTTCTGCTGAAGAATGTGAGGTTTGCTGCTGGCCGTGGGGTGGAGGCTTTGCCCTGGGTACGGCTGAGGTGTTTCCGCAGCAGCACTGGAATGCAGCTGTGGGAAGAAGCTCTGCTCACTGCCCCAAACCCTGCGAGGCACTGCTCACGTGCAGCTCCCTCTCAGGTCAGCTGTCATCCCAAACTGTCTTCCTTTTTCTCCATATTTCCAGCACACGCTCTCTTGCCAAATAATAGTTGGGTGTATAAGTGATAAATGCATTTCCTTTAGGGACCCTGGAAAAAAAAGGTGTTTATCAGAGTTTTGATTCCCCACTAAAATTGGGTTGGGAAGGCTCTTCTATGTCATTAAGCATACATACTGTGTCCATCCTTGGATATGGAAATAATATTTTTGTCTCAGCCTTGTGTTTAGAAAGATTGATGTTGTTTACAGTGCTTTCTATGGCTTCGTATTGTATCAGAGTCCTGACATTCATCAGTGAAATTTATGTGATGTATTAGCTTGTCCATTTCTTTAGGTTACACAGAAATGAACCGGGCAGATTTTGATGTATGTCTGTATATGAGACATCTTAATGCTACACTTCTTTCACCCATTACAAACTACTGAAAGTAAGTACATTCTTATAGCAAGGATTAACACCAATGCCTGTAAGGGATCTTACTGAAATTCAGTGTTTCTCATTTATAGGCAGAACTGTCTTTCTAAAATACTCTTCCTGCATCTGAAGCAACAGCTGCAACCTATAGAGGAAGGAGTCTGCATTGTTTACAAAGAACAAAACTGTACGTGAGTGGTCACCGTAGTTCTCCCAAATACTTTGTGAAATCATTAATATGTCAGGACTTTGTGTCAGTGTCTCATTGCATATTTACAAATGATGAAGGAAACTTGTTCTCCTCACAGAAGGAGGCCCAAAGTCACCTGAAGAGCTAAACTAATCCGCCTTACTTCCCCCAAACAGCATGAATTCCAGCCTTTATTGTATACATGTAATTGCTGGAGTATTTTGAAAGCCACATAAATGAGGGTAGATAGAAAAAATGATAATTCATGATTAGATAGAAAAAAATGAGAATTCATGATTATCAAATGAAATAAAGTACTGTGTGGGAGAATACCAGTTACTAATTAACAGAATTGAGAAGAAAGGACTAAATTATGAGATTTTTAGAGTAGACTTTAATGTGAAAAACTGTTCCAAAAATCTGGCTGAAAATAAAAACCTTTCGTAGATGTACATATATATATATAGAGAGAGAGATCATTATAGCTGCAAAATTTAGATTTAGGTGCCTTCGCAATCACAAAAAGCAGTGCCTACACTGTAAGGTTAAAGAGTCTTTCCCAGCTCAGCTTGATGGGCATGTTGATGCAAGTTTGACAAAGAAAACATAATTCATTTTTCCCAGTGATGGAGATTTTAACACTTGCTTGAAATAGCTGATAATCTGGCACAAGAGAGTTAAAGGGTTGCTGCACAGTATTTCATTTGACTAATAACAAAAGCTGCTTAAAAATTCTAAGAACTGTGTTTGAATTACAGTGAAGAAGCATTGTTTTAATGATTTTTTGCAACAACTGTAATAGTTGGTTTTTTTCACTCATACCATACCATTTTCTGTTCTTCACAAAGAAAAACAAGAAAAATGGCCAGATAATTCATTTGTCTTCACTAATACTGTTCACACATGGGATGGGAGACAGGTGGTGAGAAGGATCTGCGTATAGCTGAGGAGGCCGTAACTGAGATGATCAGAAATCTCCCATGGAGGCAAGTCCAAGAATGTCCAGATAGAATCCAGGGCAATGCTTTTTCTTTCATGTGTCTCAACACGTTTTTTATATCTACTCATATTCCTTCTTTCTTACTGTCACAACAGTTAGGGGATGTAACTACCCTTTACCCATTATCTTGTCTCATGTGTCACACATCACCCTGCTTAGGAGAATACCTCATGTAGGAGCACTGTCTGGCACAAGTTTCCCTGTGCAGCCTTCAGGATTTTAGCTGCCTTTGCAGTGCCAGGGTCACACAGAAAAGAGGACTCGGAGGTCCCTAGGAGGGTGCAGTTGTTTCCTGCTGCAGAGAGGAGATAGGATGAACCCTCTGAGCTCAGGCTGCCCTTAGGGGTTCAGCAGGGATGCTGGGGCTGTCCCACCAGACCGGTATACAGACAGCCGCAGAGCACACTGGAAGAGCTTCTTGCAACATATATGGCCTCCTCAGCTGAGCTAATGTGCTGAGAGGAGTGGCACCTTCTGGCTATCAAGAGTTAAACCAGGTCACAGACTGACACCAAGATGTGTCACCAGTACAGTTTCTACTGGTGGTACCTACCGCTGTTGCAAGTACTCGGTAAACTGCCCCTGTGGTTTTGGCTGCCCCAGCAATTTCAGCCTGTTTGCCCAGCTGTGGAGAACAAGAGCTAGCAATCTCTGTGCTCCCCAGACAACTGGCAGTGCAGGGATTTGCAGATGTGCAGTGGCCTTCAGCAGCAGCCGAAAGAGATGGGCACTGCCCTAGTGGTGGAGCAAAGGGGCAGCACACAGTCTTGCTCTCAGTATGCCAGTTGTATGGCGGAGAATCCCTTAATGTCATATACTCCAGAGGGAATGTAAATAGGTCTAGGAAAGTCAAAATGCAAGGGAACCTAACCTGCGCCCAGCATCCCTCCTTTCTGAATTCGGCATTGCAGTTGAAGGCTGAGGCTCTGTGTGAGGAAGAGCACAGAGAGAGTCTCACACTTGCCCTGTATAGATGTGTGCATAGGGTGGGAACAGACCTCGGGCAAGAAGAAATTCCCCCCACCTACGATTAAGAAGCAACTTCTCATGTTTCATTTGGATTTTCTCCCTCTGCTTTCTGCTTTGATTTTTATTTTCTTTCCTGCAGTTCTTGTAGATCTGGATGTCTGTGAAATAATATTCCAGCCAGTCTGGGGAGCTGTAAATGTTGGCTAATTAGTTCATAGATTGTGCTCTGAAATTAACAAAGTTTTATCATTGTCAGGCAATGTGATTTTTACCATTTTGGAGACAGAGAAGTCGCATCTATCTGCTCTGCTAGACAACTTTTGTGCCATGTTGAACAGCTACAAAGGCACACTTTTTAACTAGAATTGTGATACTAGATTATGATTAAAACTGAAACACATCAGGAATCATCAGATTTCGTTACATAAATATTAAATAAGATTTTTTTAAAAAATAATCATACCAGTCACATCTTAAGTGCTTAAAATGGGACATGTGATTTCAAAGTGCTGAATGTTGATTAAAAAAAGAAATGGGAAAACATTTTTACACTCAAAAGTGGATTATGTGCCCTCTCCAACATTAATTTTCAATTTTACATGCAAGGCAAATTAATATTTATTTATGAGTGGAGTCTGCCTGTATCATGCGAGATCTTTGTGCACTTTTGAGGTCATTTTTGTAGTTCAATATTTTCCGTTCTGTCACACATTCATTCTTTTCATTTCTTGTTTTTTTTTTTTTTTTTCCTTACCAGTACATAAGTGAACACTTCTGACCTGCACACCACAGGGGACATACAATTCCAAAAAGGGCAGAGACAGATGGAAAAGTGGAGTTTCAACCTTTACAGATGAGAATGTGTGTCCATTTAATAATAAAAACCCCCTCAAAAATATTTTCAGAAAATTGAAGTCCCAACAATAGCTCACAGGAGCTATGGGGCAGCAGAGAATTATTCCATGATCAGCAACAAAAGTAATGGCTCAAGAACCTGTGCTGCCACTTGATAGCTGCATACACACAAAGGGCCAACCAGTGCAAGATTTAGGTTTCTGTGACCTGCATCTTTACGATAAACGAAGCCACTGCTTAATGGTAAAAAAACTATGAACTTGAATAAAACAGAGAAAAGGGCAAAAGGAAACAAGAAGGGAGAAAGAAAGGCTAGGGAGATTAGGAAAGCTAACTGTCTTTTCCACTAGAAAGATGTTTGGACAAATGAAGATGATTTGTCTACTGTCTCACTTACCCATTTGCATTTGTCCCCTCCTTTTGCACAGTAAATACATACCTGAAGAGAGATGCCCTAACTTTGGTGTGCATTCCCTTCTTGTTCTGAGGATGGCCTTGGGTGAGGCTATATTGTACCTGCTTCCGACAATTAAAATAGCATTGCCTTGAACTGAATTTGTTAGCTCAGAACATGAGAAAGAATTGTGACTGGAAGAAAGGAGTCATGTTTTTCTCTCTTGGACTCTTCACTGTTGGCCGCTCCTGCTTCTCCATTCCCAGTGGTGAGGAAGACTCACCCAGCCTCAGTGACCTTCACTGACAGGCTGCAGACCGCAGTGGTTTTCCCGCTGCTGGGGAGTTTTTCAAACCTATGGCCCTGCAGACACACAGTCCTACTTCAAGAAGATGCAAAATGCTCACTGCCATCAGCTGCTAGAAGCAGAGCCAACCCTGGAGCCCCAGAGTTTTCTGGGGCTTTACTATGGCACGTGGATTATTGGAGTGGGCTTACTGGTCAGGAGCTTCTGCTGTTATTTCTAGAGAGACCTGTAAAGATGTCAGAGCTTGAAGGAGAATCAGCGCTCCCCTGGCCTAAGCCCTAAGGCCAAACCTTCAGCAAACTGCTATGAATTCACCTACAGAAAATGGGGCACTTCTGGTCTCATGTGCGAGCACAGCCTTTGCATGAGTCTATACTGATCCCCACACACCAGCTACTGTGAGCCCAGAAAGTCTGTGGGAGCAAGTCAAGGCTTTTGTAAGTACCAGTTCAACTACTTTGGATTTCCTGGGAATATGTTTCTTAAAAAGATGGTAGAAAAGACCTGTCCAGAACTATTTCTTGTCTACCAAATGAGAGGCATGGATGGATTTTTCTCTTCCTTACCACTTCCCACCTCTCAGTAGATTTTTTCCCTTACAGTCTCCTGGTAGATGTTCTTTCTCTTACTGTGGTCTTTCCAGCAGGATCCCTTACAGTTTATCACCCGGAAAATGCCCTTCCTTCCATAAGTCTCAGCTTGCCCTTTTCCTTTGCCACAATTCACCTGAACTCTCCTTATTGATGTAAAATATAAAAGACATAACTTGCATTACAGGAAGGCCTGCAAATTCTATAAAAAATACAAAGCTGAAAAAAAATGGGAAACAAAGAAAAGAATTGAAATGAGGTGCTTAAAAGGTTTGTGAAAGTGTGAAAGGACTTACTTCAGCTGTCCAATATTTGTCATTCATTTAATCAATTAATTTACTTCTCACAGCCAAAACACTGCCATTAAAAAGGCTTACTCAGATGCTTTACCCTGTTCATATTGATTCATTTTCAGTGAAAATATCAATATCTTTGTATAGATTTAGACCTTAAAGTTACTTAATTATTGATTGAGAAACAGTTGCTCAGACTGAGCAGGCAGATTTCTGTTGTGTTCAACAATAATAAGAAACCAAGGTTTTACATGGATAAACATTGTGTAGGACCATCCTTATTCAGTGTGTTACTTGTCAGAGGGGAGAAAAGTCTACCAAAATGACTCTTCTGTGACCTAGTGTGGTCAACGCTTCCCATTTCATTCATCAACTATTGAAAACTAAATTAGAGAACTGTGTACCCCTTTCAGTAATTGTTTCTTACTGTCACTCTGAAGACAGAATGAACTTTCCTGGTGAAAACTGTAATAGTAAATAATATATTCAAATGGTGTTGCTTTTCTGGCAGCCTCCAAGCATGTTTCCGAAGTATGTTGAGATGTAACTGATTTAAACATTTGGTGGTTTTAGTGACCTGTGAGTTCTGCTGAAACAACTGCTGGTGAGATTTTTGCAAGCAGGAATCAGAGATGAACAGGGTTGGAATTTATTCTCACACGCTGTAGCTAATTTCTTGGTTTGTAAGAAAGCTTTTTGCAGGCACTAAATGTCAGTTCTGGAATGATTTTGATGCAAATTAGGATGAAGTACTCTCTGCTTTTTTGTGTTTTTTTTTTTTTAATTTTCCAAATAATTTAGAAAAGAGCACAATTGATTAATACAAAATACACAAACATGGTTAATGGTAATGATTCCACATTTACAAAATACTGTATTTGACATTAATCAGACTTCACTGTCTGTCTGTTGAGGTATCATTTTCAGTAGTTCTGTAGGTGGGATGGACCAGTTTGAAAATGCTCGAAGCTCTACAAGACTTTACTGCATCCAGGACAAACAGCAACGGGAAGTTGGGCTGGAAGAATGCAGTGATTTGAACTAGTTATCGGTTTTATTGGTGATGACAATGTCAAGGTCAGTCTATCTGTCTATCAAGATCTTCTGAGTCAATTGGAGAACCCAGTCACCAGTAAGTAAAGGCCATATCAGCCTTATATGTTTAGATCCTCAATTCTGCAAAAAGTAAACTGGACAATAAATGGAAGGCCCTTGATCTCACGTGTAAACAAGAGCTGTCCAGTGTACAGCAGGGTCAAATGAAGTCTTGAGCTGATGATGTTTCCAGAAGAAAAAACACCCTCATCAGCATGGCTTTTCCCTGGATGTTCTGAGTTTTAGAGGTTTGACAATATCACATTCAGAGGCATGACAATATGAATTTAGCTAAGAAAAATGTAGTTTAATAATGTCTAAAATAATTTGTTTGACCTGCAACATGTATAACTACTAAAAAGAGTAACATATCCAAAACAGAAAAATATGAGAATAGGATAGTTTTATTCTGCTTTTGCGTATTCTACATGCCTTTATGAAAAACACAACATTGAAAATGGGAAAGTTGCAGAGTTCTGAGGCATATTGTGTCCACAGGACCCGATTTTGCATAGTTGTGATGTTTGCAGTTCAGTTGTTAGGACGCTAATAAAGAATAAATCTCACGATGATAAAAGGCATCTGTGTAAAACTGGCATGTGATCAGAGTCAGGCCAGGTTACTCTGTATTACAAATTGGCCAAGAAGATAGTAGATCATTGCTTTTCTTATGTAAGGAATGATAATTGGGCTACATTGAGAAAGATTGCTTAAGACATACCCAGAATATATGAGCCTATTTACAGTATCTCTTCAGAGCAAATCCTCCATTTCAAATGCCAGATTGAGAAACAGAGATTAAATTTGTGCTTTAATTTGTTTTGGTCTTGTAATGTCGATTTTCTATTGATTTTAATTACGTGTCATTGAATTCTGGGTTGCAAATCGTTCTCTCTGTTCTATGTATGTGTGAAGGGCGCAAAGCGTTCTCTTATAAAGATCATATTCTTCCCTGACTCTGTTCTCCATGTGCACTTTTGCCTGCACATCCCTCTTTTCCCCATGGAGTTTGTATGCAGAATGATGTGGTACTCTGGCTATCCTGTGTTCAGCAAAACATGACAAATACGACCTGTACATTGGTATCTACATGAGTTTGGGGCAAATGCAAATGTCATTGATAGGGCATACATAGGAGTTTCTTTTTAATCATGCCAGGGAGCAACACTTGTTTTAATGAAGACCTGCACTTTATTTTACCCTATGTCATGGATCAAAGAGGAAGTCTCCAGGAGCGCGTAGAGCCCGGGAAGTAATTGGGTTTAGAGCAGTGTGAGGAAACTGCCTCAGCAAAATCTTCTGTCTTGACAACTTCTTCTTTCTGTGGCTGGTGTCTCTGGAGAATACATCATTTTCTATCTTTACATGCAAAGATGAGAAAAACTGATTGGAGTCTTTAAAAGGAGGAACTAACTGTTAATGCCTGTATTCAATGGACTGTCTATTATTCAGAGCTGGGAGGTAGATCCAGAGCACAAAGACAACTTCCTGCACAGGCTTATTTTTTCCTCTAGGAGGAGCAGACCTCAGATGGATGGAAAGTTTAAATCAGCTTACATTTTTCAACACTGACAAATTTGACAAAGATGGCCTGTTTCTGACAGGAAACTAATTTCTTTATCATAAGCTTAAAAACAAGCTCAGTGTCTCCTTCTTGTGTAACATCTATGTACTACGGTGACTCCTTGGGTTACCTGAAGAATAATTTGTTAAGGAACGTCTATCCAGGGAATAATCAGTTCAATTTACTTACTTTTGATTGGTCGTTAATGTGAAAATTTGCAGAAGTTAATTAATTTCCCATATGGTTCTCTTCCTTTCACTGTCAATATGTTGATGACCCTGTGTCTTTGTTGGCTCTGCTCAACAGGTGGAGCAGCAGTGTCCATCTCAGGACATTCTTTCAGCACTGATCCAGAAGTGAGAAAGCCCTTCACGAATCACTATATTCTTCTAAAATCCTGCAGCAAGCTGTGTCTAAACACAGATGTCGCATATAATGAAATGACAGGCCTATCTTCCATATATCTGGAAGACAGCGTCTGCTTGGAAGCAGGATATTCTTAGGACCCGATTTCCAGATAGCCTGTGCTTGGAAAATATGAGTCCATTGAGCATCTAACTTTTGTGTGACTTAGAATGATTATTTGTATGTGCAGGTATGTTACTTTGCTCCTAATTTATACACAGTCTTAGAATGCTATCAGGTGCAAAGTTATGCATCTGTACACAAGCCTTTAATGCGGTTACTATTCATTGCTATGATGAAAAAGATTTGGCTAATGTGATGTTTTTTGCCTCACATATCCTTGTTATTGGTTTGGATATTTTAAAGCTCATTATTAAATCTTAAAATCCCAATAACTGAACTGAGTAAAATAGCACAGCGCTCTGACTTCAGTAGAGAGCGCCTGATTTACACCAGCTGAGAATCTGATTGTTGCTTTTGAGCTATCGTAATTGCTTTAAGTGAAACAGCCAAAGTAATTGGTGCAAACTAATACAACTGATGGAAAAAGATTCAGTGTTTGTCAATACCAACTATGCTATGGAGAACCTAATCAATGAATTAGTCTATCAATTAATTAGTCTAGGCAGAAAATGACTCCCTGTACTGTTAGTCCATGAAAGGATCAATAAAGTCAAATGTCTAGTTTAATGTTTCTCACATAATGATTGTATTATGAGAAGAATAATGAAAACAATGGTTATACGGTTTTAATTACAATTTTCAAGTGTTCGAGTAACAAAATGATACCCAGATAGGTCTGTTAAAAAGATAAGAAGCACAAATTTCAGGATTTTAATGCTGTAAAGTTATTTGTTCTCCTATCTGTTCAAGCTGCATCTTCAAGGGACTGATATTCCTACAAGGAAATGACAGGGTGGCCTAAGGATTCATGTATGCTGAGCCACCATTTTTTCAGTTCTACGTGGGAAATTGTGGCAAGAACATCTGGCTTTTAGGCCAAGTCCTTCATTTTGGCAGGGGCTAGTCTGAGCCACCTCTCTGGGATGACTTTGGCAGTTCACAGCTGTTGTTGTGTCAGCATCAGAAACACACTGGACAGAAAACTGAGAACTCAACCTCTTTCTGGTTTAATTGGCTGTAGTCTTATTATTTCTGCTAAGTGTGGCCTGGTCACCCACACTTTGAATTTTGCATATTTATAATTGACTTTACAGCAAAAATAAGCAAATACATTTTCTGTTACAAACTGGTAAAGTCCCTAATTATGAAGCCTTTATATTCTGGCTGTTTACCCTGTAGTATGAAAGAGAAGTAGCCATTCTTGCATTCACGCACACACACATTTGGTGGGAATGAATTTTAAAAGTAAGCATTGCACTAGGGCAAAAAAAAGAGTTTTGGATATCACCTGTATAAAATGCAAAGAAATGAAAATCATGTGGAAACTGAAGTCACTGGCAATTAGTCAGGCTTGGAGGCTGATGAAAGCAGATTTTACAAAGTGGGATGAAAAAAAGTCCAGATTATCTGAAAATAAGATTTTACTGAAAGAAAAAAATTGTTGTAGTAATCCTGCGATAATCTGCTGTAATGAATACTAAACATACGGCAAATATCAAAATAAGGGTATCTACAGTGAGTGAATAATTACTGTTTTGAAATGATCTAGGCTTTGGTGATCATGTAGATTACTTTTAATGTTGGACATAACCTTGTACATTTTTCAGTCTGTTTCCAGACTACAATACTATCTTTAAAAGCTTAGTCTTTTACAGAACAATAATGTGTTACTTCATGTTTCATATTCCAGTATCAATTTTTCTATTAAAAATAGATTGAATTTTCAGTAACTAGTGATGATTTGTTCAATAAGAGCTAGCTGGATGAAAAATTAATGTCTGCAGTCCTCCTGTTTTGCAGGGATTAACTGAACTAACCAGAGTAAAATTTAAATGTGCATGCTTTTCTCAGTTTCAGCATATTCTGCCTAAAACTTGTACTTTGTACATGCTTTAAAGTATCAAAAAATAAAATAATGGCTCACTTCAGTGTAGCGAGTGGTCACTTCCAAGCTGTTGTACAGGGAGTCATAGGAGATAAATATCCATGTCACTTTTTGTCTTCCAGAATGCTCAGATTTGAAGAAGAGGATCCCACCGATACTGCCAGTGTGCTAACATTGCGGTTGTGTTACCTCTTTGCAGCAGGTGTCTGGAGCCTGCGGAACAGCCTCCCAGCTGATGAAAAATTGGTGATCGAGAGAATAGATGTATTTAACCTATCTTTCATATGGGCAGCCATTGTGGGACAGGGGAGGTAAACATCACACAGACATTCTTCCAAAATTCACCACGTAACAGTGGCGTTATGCCCTAAAATACAACCTTGTCTCAAGGATTGGCTGAGTCAGAATAAGACAATAAACTTCTCCTATTTAGCCAGCTCACTTCCTAGGATGAATGTCCCTGAAAGAACTCTTTTGAATCCAGACCAAACAGAGCATGGCATGGGTTTCCTGCCAGTGAATATCTACAGGTTAAGAAAAAGCCTTGAATGGTTTTAGGTAGCCTCAATATCCCACAACAGTTGCTGTAAGAATATATTAAGACTGGAACTTTTTTGGGGTGTGAAGGAATTGCCTTCTTCAAGGAAATAATTGTACAACACTGTCAGCAGGACATTTTTAATGCAGGTGTGGAAGGTGTGCAGATCTAGGGATCAGTCTCTTATAACGGTCCTCTATGAGAAAAACCAGTATTCATCTTTGCCAGACCCTTAATTCACAGTCTCACTAATCCTGATGTGGATTATCTGGATAAACTTTTAACTGGGTATTAAACCCTCTGATGAAGGTACTACATTTTCTTAAGAACCAATATGTTCTAATGCAGCTAAAGATAGATGAAGTAAAGATACAGCTGCATTTATCATTTCTGCAGCTGGTGGCAGGTGACATCAGTCTTTACAAGGACACTTCTGGAGACACCAACATGCATGCCTAAAGATAAGAGGCTATTTTAAAAAAACTTTATGAACAATCAAATGAGAAAGAGATGTTTTTTCCATGGTGTGAATCAGAGGAAGAAACTAACCAAATATGCTTTAAAGCCAGCGAGGAAGGCAGGCAATCTGGCTGCACTCGCTGATTGCCCCCAGCACGTAGACACATCTATTTGGCTTTTCAGAAGGAGATACTCATTGTCGGTGGGTGAAAAGGTACCTGGAGAACTCATGCAGCACATTAACAGAAATCTAGTTATCTGTACTAATGGTATTTTGCTTGGGTGGGGAGTTCCACTGCGTAAAACAATGGAGTGCTGCTCCACTGGATCTGAGCAATTACAGAGGGGCTTGAAGTAGCAGTGCAAAGGAGTTTAGCTTCTTCAGGCTTTTGCAATTAAAGTCAGCCAGCGGCAGCTACAGGGTTGGCAGTTGCAGGCAGATGTAACACAAGCATCGCCATCAGAAAACACTGGCCCAGCTCCTTACCCGATTCAGGATGACTCACTGATATCCCTGCAATGAGATTGCACTGGAAGAGACAAGGATCCCGCACTTTGTTTACCAAACATTTCCAATCACTCTTCATATTAACATAGTGCTTGTGTCCTATTTATGGACAGGGACCAACTTGGGCTTGGTACTGAGCCGCAGACTTTGTGCCCCAAAGAGCTTCCACCAGTCTGCCAGCACATGGGGAGGGCAAGGGAGCACGCTCAGCTCAGAGGGAACAAGAAAGAGCCTGATAGCCTGTAGTCTTAAGCACACCCCCTCACTAAACAGCTCTCCTTTTTTTTTTTTTTTTTTTTTAATAGGCAATGGAGAGTTTTTTAAGGAGGAACTGGAAGATCAGTGAAGTAACGTTGCTGCTGTTTGGAGAGAACTTTCTGGAGTCTGAGCTACCAGCTGGGAGAAACCGTGAAAGTGCTTGTTTAAAAAGTACCACAGTGAATAATAATATCACAATTAGAGTAATTTCCTTGGTATTTGTGCTTCTGCTCCCTTTCTTTTTAAATTTAAAAGGGTTTAGAGAGTACAGAAATCAGCAAGCACAATGCTGTGTTCTTTCCCTTTAAATAATTTGCTCAATCAACTTAAATGTGGGGACAAGCTCCTAGTGCTATTAGCCAATCTCACATAACATTGTTATAACAAAGAACTGGAAAAAAATAAGTATGACTAAAGCTCTGCATAGCCAGGCTACGGAGTCATGTTAATTTTGGAGTCCAGGACCTTTTTGACAAATGCCTGGTGCCTCGCTGAGCCCCACGAGGTTTACCCCCATTGGCACCGAACCACAGGGACCCTGCAGCCAGGTCCCCACCAGCGGGGTTCTGCCTGTCCATCCAGGCGCTGGTGAGGAGGCAGAGCCAGCTGCTGTGCGGTACCTGCCCTGTGGTCAGCCACGCAGCAGTGCGTGACGCCTTCCAGACCCGGCTGGGAGCAAAGAGGGCTGGTGCACACCACCTGATAAGGCTGGCATGGCTTTTCTCACTAGTGTTGAGTAAATCCCCAAAGGCTATGGATGCCAAGAAGCGACTAAAAGTTCTAGTGCTCGTCAGAGTCATGTTATCCCAATGATTTGTGTCTGTTGGTTCAGCAAAATGGGGGCTCAAAATGCCATGAGAACAGGATCTCTCCATAGAGCAGAGTAATTCTTCTTCCAGTCCCCTGGGGCAGCAACAGGAACCGAGGTGAACAAAAATGGGAAATAGTATTTGCAGTGGGAGAAATTTCTCTCTGTACCCACAGAAGCTTAGCATAGAGTGTCATTCTTGAATTTGAACGTGCAAAATATTTGCCTTACATTTGCCTTGGTTTTGGTTTGTATTTTGGACTAAGACATGCATCAGCTCTTTTTCCCACTCTAGTTCTTGCAAAAATAACAAGCTCTAAAGCTTGTCCAGTATGCTTCAGCAAACCAAGCAGTAACGCTCACTGTATTGGACCATGAGCATATGTACATGCCGGGCTGTCTTTTTATTTTCCATTTCCATGTTCAGACAGCGCCACAATGTCTTTTGTACAAATGATTTCATTGACTTAATAGTTGATTTTATACCACAGAAGTTTCCAATAGCCTCGGAGGTAATTTTTAATAATACTGTTTTGTGGAGTCCAGCCAGCGCCTTCAACATCCCCAGCTATCCATGTGCTTTCAGCTGTGCCGCGACCCTCTTTGTGCCCTAGATAGCCCCACAGCCTGCAAAGTGGGAGAAGCTGCATGAGGGAGTGCCCATGCAACCCCGTTGAAGGCAGGGATCTTTCAGGCAGGACAGAGGGTGCCTTTGCATTGCTTTATGCCACTGGACTTGGTAGAGTTTTCACGTGTTGTATTTTGCCTTTTTCCTCACTCTAATGCCCAGATAAAGAAAGCAGGATTTAACGGCTGCCACGGAAGCAAGCCTCATGAGCTATCTAGATATGCAAAGAGATGAAACTGCTTTGTCCAGAGGCCTACATATTCCAAACCTGATGTCTAATCTAGCAAATTACCTCCTTGGGTAGCCTGTTGCTATAGGAAAAATTAAGTGATTTAATTGCTGATTTTTCATGTATTTCCTGAAATTAACCCTTTTAGAACTTGACAGTACTCATTGGGGAGACATGGAAGGAAATTTCTGTAAGCTGGAGAAGTTTTCTTATAACTGGTATAAAAATAGTCTGGTTAGAACTGTGTTTAGTGACTCATGCAAAAGAGTCTTGAAGAGTCAATTAGACATGCACAAACTAACGAACTGAAAAAAAAGGCTTTCCCTCCATTAAATACCTCTCCGTAATCATCAATATTCTTAAAAAGTGTAATAATGATTTCTTATCAGTGCTTGAATGAACCGTAAAACTACCTTTTGAAATATTGACATTTCCGCAATTTTGAACACAAGAATGTTTTCTGTTCTATATAGAAGCTGACGGGCCATTGTCTTGGAGTATATTTTATTCCTGCTGGAGAACATACTGTATAATGCAAGTAAGTACTCACTTAGTAGCCTGCATCTTTCACCTAACAGGCTGAAACTCCTTTGTTTCTTAGCAGGACCTGTTGCAATAGGACAAGGGGTAATGGTTTTAAACCGAAAGAGGGTAGATTTAGACTGGCTATAAAGAAGAATTCTTTTACAATGAGGGTGGTGAAACACTGGCACAGGCTTTCCAGAGAGGTGGTCAATGTCCCCTTCCTGGAAACATTCAAGGTTGAGTTGGATGGGGCGGTGAGCAGCCTGATCTGGTTGAAGATGTCCCTGCTCATTGCAGGGGGGTTGGACTAGATGAGCTTTAAACGTCCCTTCCAACCCAAACCATCCTGGATTCTATGTGCTCTAGCTTTTGAATTAAGGCTTAATCAAGGCATTCTCTGCATGGGGTATTTTGTATGAATAAGAGAGAAAGCTGTCTTGGTCTTTGAAATTGAAAGCAGAAACATTTCACAAACGGTTTATGCTCACATTTGTGGGGATGGTTTAATCAACATCAGATCTAAGGGATGATCTTCATCTGGGCAAATCACGGTAACTCAGTATCAATGAACTGCAATGATTTATAGTCAAATGTTTGGCCCCTGTGACACCCAATGTCGCAAAGGAAACTATCATAAAAATAGAGTAAACCAAAGATAAAAACTGTGGTATGTATGTTATACTGAACTTTTTATTCTACAGTGGATTATAAGCATGGTTTATTCCAGAACTAATATCTACAGCTAAATATCTACTGCGTAAAAGTCAGTGGAACAATTTTTCCATCAGAAAATGCACTTCCATCATATCTGAATCTCTGCAAAATGCTTGACTGACTTCCTCAACATCCCATATCAGTCAGAAAGAAATATGAGAGTGGCAGAAACTGATGATTTGTCAGGCAGATTGATATTTATGAAATAGAGTATTTCATTTTTTGCTTTTGAAAATACTCCTGTGTGATTTATTTAATATTGTATTGTATACCATACGACAAGACAATTTAAAAACGTAAAATGTCAAAAGAAAACATTTGCAGTAATTTGAGACTTCTTTTTTTCCCCAAAATTTACTTTAATTTTGGAAGAAACATAGACTTTGAAGCCTTGAAGTCCTCTCTGCAGTACATTTTTCCTTCTCCAGTCTGCTCTGCTCCAGTCTGCTTTGCTAACGACACCAAGCTGGTTCCCTGTGTGTTTTGTTTTTTTTTAAGGAAGAAGGCATAAGGAATAGATCTCCACTGAACAAAAATCACTGAAGATAGAAGCAGAGGAAGTGATGTTCTGGTGGGTCTCTGAGAGCCAGGGTGCGAGGGGTTTCCTGCTGCCCCTGTTGTGCCCCCAGGCCGTGGTCCGTGGGCCCTGCAAGGTGTCACTGCAGCTGTCTGTGGAGCCATCTTGTAAACTGAGTAGCTGCAACGACTGGATTTAAAGTCACCTTTTCTTTTGTGTCCTCTCACAGACGATGCTGTACCTCACTCCACAGCAAGTCCCTCGGGGCTACAGTAGAGCTTCTGGTGTTGCCACCTTTGCTGGACTTACCCTAATATTACAAAAATTTTTGAGGAAAAAAGCTGGTAGAGACACATCTGTGTTTCTTATCCCAGTCTGGACTAAGGAAATCTGCCCATTATCTAGAATACTCATTTAATTGTAGACAAACTTTTCTCTCTAGTCTGCCTGTAACTACATGACGGGAAAATGCAAATCCTTCACTATGCTACAGTTGAACAGCAGGACTCAACGAAGCCTTACAATATTTATTAGGTCTTTTATTTATTGTCAGTTGCCTCCTTTTAAATATGGCACGGACACACACCGACACCTACACTGTATCTTACTTCTAACAGTAGGTGTGGATCATTTACCTAAACTAGTAAAAAGGATTTTAAAAGGTGCCTGTCAGCTGCAAAGCTTTTCATTATTTAGTGTCACCCACTGGAAATTATGTACAAACTAAAGTCAATGGAACAAAAGTTAATTATCTAGTACAGCTATTGTTATTATGTAGAGGAGCCAGCTCTTATTGATTAATGAGTCAGTGCCATGTTTGCTCACAGGAATATTAATACCTTGTGCACAAGAGAAGTCATTAAAATGAGCAAGGAAGACCTTGACTTTAAACTTAAAGTGCACGTTGCTCTAGTTATCTGAATTATTTTGTCAGATATAGCATCATAGTTATGAATTATTGAAACATGTAGTTATTGTAAAGATAGTTCACGTAGCCTGTTTTAAATTAAACAAGTCGATACACTTTTCCCATCATGTTCTGCAGTGCTACAATTAGGAGGCTTCGGGTGGGCAGAAAAAGAGTTAGGAGACAGGATAAGACTCCAGAGTGTGAGTCCTTGCCTCACCTAACCCCTCGCAGCATGAGAAAACTGAGAATAGCACCATGTATGTGCTGATCTGATGGAAAGTGTGGGTGTAGTGGGCAGATGCAGGATGGATCAGGAAAGATGTCTCATGAACTCACCATACAGCATTGCAGATGTCCCGATAATAATTAGCAAATAGGTATTAAAGTGCATTTCAGAATCCAAGTCCAGCACATGACCTCTTCTAATATTCCAAAGCCAGCAAATTACCCGCTGAAAAACCTACATTACTATTTCATGACAATGTATGTTATGGTATTATGATTATAATAACACTTTACTGGAAATAGAATTATACTTGCTTTGCGATCATGCTGAGACCTGAAACTTAGAAAATCAACTTGGATCTACAAAGTTGAGGCCCAGAGTTCATTTATACTAATGCTATGTTACATCATTCTGACAGAATAGAGGGACATTTAAGTGGAAGTATATTTCATTGCACCTAATTTACATCCTATTACATATCGAGAGCAAGCCAAAAGCAGTCCTGGTGTAAATGAGAATCAGGTGCCATGTAACTTACCGGGAGAAAATAGGGAATGTATTTTAAATATTAAACTACAAGTAGAACCAGCAAAAAAGGTTAAAACTTTAAATTATTGGAAATATTAAGCAGTATTTTGGGGATTTTTATTTTATTTTGTTTTGTTTTGAATGTATTGTAGATAGCACCTGTTCCTGTAAAGATTCAGACATGAGCTTGAATCTATACATTGTGTTTCACTGACTTTAATGAATTACTCCTATGCTTCATGATAAGCATATGTTTTCGGATCTTTCCAGAAAGCATTGATCCTTACAGATTTAGACCCCAGGCTTAGTAATATGGATCTGTACGACCAAACCTGTACCACCTTTCCCGTGCCTCTGCCAACCTCAGTGAACAGTAAACCTCTGTCTTTCATCAACATAACTCGTTTCTCGGACCGTTACCTTATTTTCCTTGTTGTGACAGCAGAAGAAGAGGCAAATCTCCAGAAGAGGATGATCAATTAGAAACTGTCCAGAGGATAACAACAGGAACAGCCAGTGGTCTGGAAAACGTAATCTACTAGGGAAGATTGAGTGAGTGGCATAATTTAACCTGGAGAAAGCGAGACTGAGGGAGTGTAACAGACTTCAACAAACATAAGAAAAAATATGGCAAGGAAAGAGGGAATAATCTGTGCTTTGTGTTCAATTCCTATAAATAATCTGTTCTCAAGGGTAGATAGACCAAAGGGTAATCAGTTTATATTGTAGTGAGAAAGATGTCAATTAAGAATAATTGGAGGTGGACTGCATGATGAGGTCGGGGGAATTCGTCCCCTTTTTCCTTTTGTGTTCCATTGTTTTGAAGCTTTTTCCTCATGCTAGTCCTGCAACACAGGATATGAATGGGTTGTAGGAAGAATATAGTCTGTCTGGAGGGTTGCAAGGTGGAGGGAATTTGGCTTCCTCATCTGACTTGCCTCTCTGTTCCAGCAACCTCTTTAGCGGGGCCCAAGGCGATGTATGATATTGCTGCTGCTATGCCATGAGTTTGGATGTGGCTGACCCAAAGAGCCTTGCAGAATACAAGAATTCAGCAGTGGGACACGGAGCTGAGAGCAGGAATGATGATATTTTTAACTATTTGGCGTCTCAGCCAAATGTCGACAGAATTTCAAGTAAGGCAGTGAAGTTGCTTCTGGCCAAGAGGATACCTTTCAGTCCAAGAAAACTCCCATCTGCAAACAGTGGAAAGATGGGAACATCTCAAAGTACAAATTACAGAAATCTTCTATAATGGTGCCTATATCCAGAGTACTTGTATTCCTTCTGTTCTGGACCGTGCTGGCATGGAGAGCTAACATTTCATCCTAGGTCTAGGATGTGTGAACACTTGTGTGTGTATACAGCACTTGGGAGAAGCCCACTCCTCCTGGACCCCAGGGCACTACATCGGTAAGGGCTGGGCTGGAAACAACTTCACTAAATGAGACAGTAATCACAAGAGGCAAATTCTGCTCCTAATCAGTCTGGCCCACCGTATTAATGTCAACTTGTTCTAGCATTTGCCTGGCTGTTGATGAGCTGCCATCCGAAGAATTGCAAAACAAGTGTTTCAATGTCAGTCACAATGACATAAAAAATGACAGCTTCTCAGAGGACACCTTTAATGTTCTTGAACTGCATTACAGATATGATTTCGATAATTCAACGAATAAATATTTGGGACTGAATTTAGTCTATTTCTAGCTATTTTAGTCATGAGCAGATTTTTGACCCCACACTGCTAACTTACAAGGAGAAAAAGAAATCAAGACAGACCTAATGATTTCAATTAAGCATCTTATATTTTTGCATTTTTTAAAAAATCCATTACTTTTGCACTGAAATGTTTTAAGGTTAATAGATTACCTCTGAACCCCAAGGAAATCAAGCTTCCTATGCCTGTCTGTCATTTACTGGAGTGGTTACTTATCTGTCAATATTTCTTCCTTTTTTTCAAGTCCCAGGCCTACTTGATCTTGTCCATTTGGCACTGCTGGAGGAATAACAAGTTTCTTCCCGTCATGCACCGTTCTGGGATACATCATGACAGAGAAATCTCAAAGCCCAGGTCAATTATAACAGAAGATGTGTAGCACCTCTGGCCCCACAGCGTCTTCTGGGGATCCGCTTGGCAAAATGATATAAAACTATTTCCGAAGACTTCCCATGATCTGGCGCTGCTTAGAACTATGTCATCAGCAAACGTAAGGAAATATGCATATACACCACTGCTCGCCTTCCCCCTGCTTTGCCAAAGAGTCAATGAACGTTGCATGTGTGGGGAGGGGGCTGGGGCTGGCAGATTTCTCACCATACGGTAATTACTTTTTAATTAGAATTCATTGAATACAGATGGATTCCTTCCATACTTTCTCCCACTGATGATTTTAATATTCCCCTGTCAGGTATTATGAGGCGGTAGCTGACAGTGAGTTACATGAGATAATCCTGTAGCTGGTAGCAACTTGCATAAAGTAACCACCTTAACCATTTGTCTTAGATAAAATATGATCTCCGTCCTCACTTCTTGCTGTGGAGTCTGTCACCAGCGTGTTAATGTAGTGTTTGTTTACTCTCGTTCCTGCAGGAGGAAATATCATAGTTCATGTATCAAATTACTGTAACTGACTGGAGCATTTTTATTTAAAATAATGTACAGTGATATATTTTCATAGTGTCGTTGATGGATTTTCACGACTTCTAATTTTTACAAGTATATAATCTGAATATCATTTATCTGAGCCTGCAGTTAGAAATCTATGGTAATATCTGATCTCATTACAAAAATCAGCACTTAAGAATGGAATAAAGTAACCAAATCTGAAACTGACTGGATATTTGTGGTATTTTGACAGAAATAAGAAAGAATTTCAGGTTTTTTCTTTTTGCTGCAGGGCCTCTAAACACAATCTGACATGTGATGTATTTTTGAAGTCAAAGTTAATAATTCTCTTTACATAAAAAATAAATACCCCCCATTGAATACACGCTTTAAAATTAGAATTGCATATTTCTAAGTAATATACCTAAGGAAAGTGATTTATTCTAATGCAATAATAGCATAGATTTACAAAGCTTGAGTGATACAATGTTTCTCGTTATGGTTGTAAAATATTTGTTGCCACTGTGGGATTTTCTAGATCATTATTTTAAAAAAGGAAAAACCCACTTTGACAGATGAACTGGGGCCATTCTGAGCAAATCACAGATACTTCATATAACAAGGCCTCCAAAGAGGGGAGCACAGACTTATTACTATGGCAACCCAGATCAAAACACTATTTTAGTGGAGAGTTTCCAGTTTTACAATGCAATGATGATTGTTTATAGTACCATTGAAACCAGATTCAGCAAAGGTTCAAGAAATGAGCTGACAAGAGGAAAATCATTATAGATAAACTGGGGATACTTGAATGACATATTGTAGAACCTGCTATTATTTGATCAAATGATGAAATAGTTACACAAACATAGATAAATAATGGTAGATGATAAAGTCTGATGGACAGTATTTTGTTAATTGTTTTATATTGTGTATCTGGAAGATAATTATTTGTTCAAAGTTGCAGAACACAAAAGCAGATTTAATAATAGAAATTACTTAACTTTGGAAAACCACTGTCTATTAGTTCTCCCTAATAATTTATAAGATTTAAATTTTACAAATGCTTTCCTTCCCAGATCATTTAGTCATACGTACATAATAACAAACGTCACCTAGACCTGGTGTTTAGACAGCACCTCTGGTGGGGTGCTTTTTTTCTGAAGGTGCATCAGACGGCACTTCGGCTGGATAATATATGCTTAATCCCATAATAACTTTGATATCAGCTAATCAGTGCTTGAAACTGTTAATCCTACAGCAATGAACCTCTTCAAACCTCTCTCATATCTGCAGTGGCAGGACAGGGGCTTTTTTGCATAGCAATAGCCTAGGAGCAGCTCTGGGCTCTCTCCAGCTGGTTTCTGCCTCCTATCTGCTGGCCTAGGGACGCGAGTTGTTTATTAACCCTCTTCCTTGCTGTAATGGACCTACTGGTTTCAGTGTAGGAGCCACAGGGGCCTGGGGATGATGATCTGTTTTCTGCTTGGGATTATTTCTGAACACAAGAGCCATGGATGAAGTTACTTGTTCTGGCTTCCCGCCAAGTTCATGCTACCCTTTACCTGAAGATCTTAGGCAAATCATGACCATTTCCCTTACCAACCTTCTTGCTTGCCCCACTTCTCCTCAATTTTATCACGTTGATGCTGAAAAACCTGAGCTTACCTGTCCATGTAACCATGGGTCTGTGATAAAACCCTCTGTTTCCACAGCAAAAGCTCGTACTGGCTTCTCTAGAGGCTGTAGAAGCAGCCCCTGTGCAGGCAGAGAAGAGACAGAAAAGTTCCCAGTCTGAGAAGCAAAGTTGGAAAGAAGAAAGATGGATGAAGACTGACTCCAGCAAATTTCCTGTACCTGGAAAAAGTCTGATCATGCCTGAGCACATGCCAGAGGTCTTCCCTCTGCAGGAGGAAGCTTGCTTTGATGTTTCTCTCAGTGGGACTAGCTGATGGGACAGGTCTGAGAGCGGCAGGGCCCCAGGACCACCTGAGACATGGTCATACCTCTCCACCCCCAAAACAGTTTTCTTTATGGGATCCTCAAGCTGAAAGTGTCTGTGAGCTCAGGGCAGTTTTATTCCTTGGATGAAATAAGAGATTTACTTGCAGAAGCCTTTAAATATTGGACTGAAAGTACAAAGTGGATGAAATGTTTTCAGAAGGATGATTTACTATGTAGTTTTTATATGATTGTGGGTAGAGAGAACTTGGCTCTTCATGGAAGTTTGAAGCAAAATTTTGCCTTACATTTGGTATTTCAGATGATGCAGGGAAAGCATTTTCTGGTGTAGTTATACTTGGACCAGAATACAAAAAACATCCTTTAGTAAACTGTGAAGCTTTAACTGGTTCAAATGACACTTACCCAACAAATCATTCTGAACTTGGAAGCATTAGAGAGGTCACATTTTTACACAGCTGATCTGCTGCTGAACAATCTTTTTTTAGGCATTAAGAACACCCAGGCTTTTTTCAACACCAGATATCATGCTTCATCCATGAATTACATTTTCCTGAGTTCATTATGACCATTTCAAGGAAAATTAAGCCATTCCATTAACATCTGAGACAGGAGCACCCTTCAAAAATCCAGTCCAGTAGAGTAGTTGGTGGTATTTATTGCTCTTCCCTAATGTACTTGTATTTTCTCTGCATGCAAAGACTATTCACACATCATTGTACAAGTATCAGGAGTGTGTACCTTGTCTCAACTCCGAAGAAATGACACGGGCACATACTTCATCATGCAGCAATTATAATTTAAAAGACTTCCCAGAATACAGATTGAGTCCCCACATAAGTATAAGGAAGTGGTGAGTGTTTTCCGCTGGCTCCAGTATGTCCATACACTCTTGCCTTTTCCATCTAACCTCACAAACATCTGTCTTCAGCCAAAAACAGCAACAAACATGTCAACATCTGTTCTGTTCAGCAAAGTACAGCGCTGATGTTAAAGTTTTCCAAGATCACTGATGTTCTACATTATTAATCAAGGGCCTTAGAAATAATTCTTCTGCTGACAGACTATTTATAAAATATGTCTCCCGACTTCAGAGTATCATCGGTGCCCGGTCATACAGCATGGAGAATGGATGAAGGTTACTGGGCTGAGATTCAACTGGTGAGAACTGTGCTAGTCACCTGGAGGACACAAGAAGCATCTGACAGAAATGGCTAAGGTAACTGCAGGTCCCTCATTGCCCCTTGTTTTTGGCACAGTTACATTTATTCTGGAATGTCCACATTTAACATGAGTCTCCAGGAGCTCATGTAACAATAATGGCAAAGAACATTTTTTCCTTTTGTTCACACTTGCTCACCAATGTTTGCTTGCAGTTATCCAGCTTACCTGGTTGCCCTGTGTGGTGGATGTCCTGTGTGGTGAATGGTGGGCAACTTCTGAAGACTGTGGTCACCTGTTTCCTCAATGTTACTTCTAATAGTGCTTCCCACACCTCTGCTCTACAGAGATTATGGCTTATGCTGAGGTTAGGGATACCAGAGAGATGGTTTCTGTCTTCATGTGGGAATTCTTGATGGCTGAGGTAACCAAGAAAGTAAAGATACTAATCTTCTAACTTATTAAAATAATACACACTTGCACAGACTCTTTTTTACCTTAGACCCTGCCCAGTCTGACACTTCCATTCTCCTGGTCCTCAAGCTCCCTATCACATCACTGTCTGAGGCCTCTGGTGAGTGTGGGACAGTAAAAATGACCCGAGCCTGAATTTTTCCAAATCAGTTTAAAAAATCTGAAAATATGAGGTGAGCTCATCATTATGATATTAAACAGACACAATCTTCAAGGGGGAAAAAAAGCATCCAACACTCCAGTGATGACCATTGCATAAAACCCCTCATAGGCTAGGCAAAGAAGAAATATGAAAATTTTGACCATGAAAATAAATATGCGAGAGAGAAACAGAACAACCCTCTGGCTCAGAAATTCCTCTGGTCTCCTCTTGGTCATTTTCTTCAGCTTTATCTCTCAATAATAACTTGTAGCAGCAGTCAGAATGTCTTTAGCATTTTATCTCCAGCCCACAGAGCAAGTAAGACCTTTGTTTAACATCAGCTTCCAGATACAAAATCACTCATAAATTTGAAATGCAAAACAGCTCCTAAATTTCAGAGACCTGCCAAATGAAAATGCCTCTGTGGGGTGCAACGGTGGCTCTGGGGAAGACTGTCTCCAAGGAAGAGCAGCACAGAGCAAGGCTTGCTTCCGTCTCTGCTCTCCATCACTCACATATACGTTAAGCTAAGAAAGAATTGCATAACCTGATCATCACCATGCTTAGAAGTCAACACAGCTTTAGTCCTACCCTGCTTTCCAACCACAGGATAAATCCTCTCCATTTATCTTATCTAACAGCTTTGTGTAAGTGCTCCATCCAGCTCTCTGTACTGTTTTTATCAACAAGCAATGTCAGGTCAAAAAGTGGATGACTTACTTCCCCAAGCGATCTGAAGAACTCAGTGCCACAGAAACATGTTTAATACTGGATAACCATCCACCTTTCCCAAGTGAATTTTTAATGGCTGGGGCACTTCCGTAGTGCGCCAGCCAGAAGGAGCTGTGATTAAGTCCCACACTCCGTGATTTCCATCCAAAATTTTCTGCTCAGCGGTGACAAAATCTTATGTAGTTTTCACTAAACTCTTCTCCAATTTCCCACTGGCTCTTAGTACGTGCAGATAATTCAGAATAAAGCCCCTTGTCACAGTAATATGTATTCTAGCGTAGCACGGAGGAGCTGTTTCACCATGTAAAAGCCATATTGCCAAGCTGTATTATGCTTTACCTGTCACCATGCCAGGAAACATTTAACAAGGAAGGAAAACAAGTAGAGTGTATGTGTTGCCAGCTATTCAATATAGGCCATCTACTATTAAACTGTGGAAAGATGCTGGAGTTTAAATGCACCCTGGTTTTCTTCTGTTACTGGTAGTAAAAGCTGAAAGGTTTTGCACTGTTGACCTACTGTTCAGTGCCTCTAATTTGGACCTGGACTATCTACTAGGTCTTTATGGTTCACTGGTCTTTTCTGAGCCTCAAGGGGATTTTTGTTTGTTTGTTTTCAAAAGGTTTATACTACTCCAGAAAGCAAGGTTTTGGCCAAGTGACCGGTTTCAGTTTCTGTGAGAAAGCATGGCCCAGACTGCCTGAGTCCACTGATCACCTGGGTGAGTGAGGGCAAGACTCCGTCTCATGCAAAATCTAGGCACAACCTCTTAGGTACAAGTGTCTTGTCATTGCAATGCCTTTGTCACCCTGTCAGCCCAAAGCCCTGAGGTTCCTACTGGTGCTCCCCATGCAACAAACCTATAGTGCCTTCGGACAACGCTAACACTCACCAACAGAGAAATGCAGAGGGGTGGCCTAACTCATTCCTTTCGGGGGGTACCCGATAGTGTCACCCTTCAGCTCCACTTCCTGCCACAGGGGCTGTCTGCGCAGTTCATGTGAAGCTCTAGTTTGGTGACAGCCGTAGAGCTGGGACTGTAGGACATGCCCTCCCTTCAGGTAAATGGAAAAAACAGCAGGCTGCAGTGTACGTAGTCCCGGCATCTGTAAATCAAACTTTGTCTTCCCTTCTAGAAAGTGGAGTGGCTTCAGTGGAAAGGATCAGACGTGTCTTCTGCGCAGCCCTGCTCTGCAGAAGGGCAGAGGGCTGCCTTCAAGTTCCCACAGGCAGAAGAGGGGAGAGACTCACAACTCCTGCCTTTCAGCAAGAAGATCTGCTACAAAGCACCACCCAAGAAGTCTCAGTAAGTAGCTGTGTAATCAAGCTGTGACATTATGGGTATCTTTAGTTTGTATGGCTCAGTGCTTTTATTGTTTTAATTGTTTGGTTTCTATAAGGTTGCTTTGGGCTGTTGTTGGACTACTGGCACATACAGTTACAGTGTGCTTTTGAAGTAAAAAATGTGGATCATGAATATAGAGTAGTGAAAGAGTAGCTCATACAGAGGGCCTCCTCCAGGCTTTGTCTACCTGAAGCATGGAGCTATGTGCCTCCCTTCAAAATGTCCTGGAGTCTGATTTACACTCTGCACTGAAACCCAGGGAGACAAATGATTGTTGCAAAAATTAGGTTGATGAGCGTTGTGCGACAGCCTTGTTGCAATGTGATCTACTGTGATCAGGTGTGTTACTCTGTCACTTGAGCATGTGTCAGTGTAATACAGTTTGAATCCAGGGCACGAGGGGATAGAGGTGCCCTCCATTTACAGTTGTTTCCATGTAGGAACCTTGAACTACAGGGAGGAAAACCTGAGCTAGGTGAGGTATTATGCTCTGAGCGAGACCCTGTGAGGACCTTATAGTGCTTAAAATGTGGGTGAACATTGCGAAGCTACACAGCAGTTCTGGGCCTCTCTGCAGAGGCTTTGTTGGGGATCAGGGGAGAATAAGGTTGCTCTGAATCACACAAGCCGCGAGGGAAGATGGGAAGGCTGGTGCTGATGGCTGTACCTAGGCTCTCCCTTCCCCTGCAAGGACACCTCAAGCCACAGACTGATCCTTCCTTTCTCTGTAAATGCTTTGAAAACACTATTTTAAAGTGGAAACAAAAGGCACAAACAGATACAATCAGCAGGTCCATCTCCCCTTCCTCCCCCTGTTGGTGCTGTCTCGCTGATCCTGGCAGTCATTTTATTGGTCCCCTCTTGACTGGCCTCTAAGTCTCCCCACCTGGTGCTCCAGTGCTAATTGGTACAATTAGCCTCTCCCTCCCTGGCCTAATTGCTAATGACTGTCTCACCATTCTCATGGGGACCTGAAGAAACTTGCACAAGGGGGAGGGCTGTAACCACAGAGACACCAAGGGGGAAGCGGGAGCTGGGACAGGCTGGCTTGCTGCTCTCCATGCCTCTCACGTTCACTCACACAAAGCACATACCTCTTTCTCTGAACAACGTATAACATTTCTCCAGATCGTACTACCAATAAAGTAACAGGGTCTTCAGCACCAGGGAGACGGTTCTAGGATCTGTAGGGTCCTTCGTGGCATTTGAGCACCTGGACTGCTAATATGCACAAGGTAAAACGCCTTAGCTGTCTGCCCAAGGTCTTTGTAAGACACATTTTATGCAAACACCTGTCTGGAGAGTATTGCTGGAAGTTGCTCAGAGGCTTGAGGTAGTAGAAAAGTTCATATCCAGATTGTTTAAAAGGAGCTGGGAACAAAAGCCTTATTGGCTCTTCAGAAGAATAGCATGAGCTCTATACGAAAAATGTATGCTTTTGAAACCACTACATGTTTAATATTAATACGAGTATTTGTTTGTGACTGTATTTGAAATGGCTTCAGATGGCAGGTGGTCCTCTGTTGTCCTCAGCAGATAGTGAGCCCTGGTAAGAAGAATCTGATTAGAATTAGAGAATAGATTTATAAAAGAAAGTATTGAAACTGTCTTTTCATACTGAGACCTGATGGTATTTAATAGTACCTTTGCTTTTTTAAAAATACATTAATTAGATGTATAAATTACACTATTGCTCATAAATAGCCTTCTCATTACCTGGCATTAATGTAACGGGGATGAGCGTCTGACAGCTGACTGAAGCTGACCACCAGACCCGTGATGGCATGAGCAGTGTCCCCAGCTCTCAGCAGAGGGCACGGGTCTGTAAACTGAACTCTTGGGATGCAGGTGAGATCTGCTCACTGGTGCCAGGAAAGCTGTGGGGGTTTTGTCACTGTGTGCTTCGCTTGCACAGAGGCCATTGTTGGGATCTTATCAGATACAGTGAACTGCCTCCAAACAGTGCTCGTTGCACATGTAGGTGCAAGGTGACAATACACAAACACACCTACCAACAGTAGAGCTCAGTTTTCTCTCCAGTGCAAGTAACTTTTATTCAGTGAAGTGTCAGGGTCCAGAGTTAAAGACAGCTCTATGGCCAGACTCAGGGGCAAGAAGAGGAGTAGATGCCAATTATCTTCCTATGGCTTCATCATGTGTTAGCTAGCCTGGCTGAAATCGGTGGGTGAGGATTGAGGGGGTGTGCTCGGAGACATGGCTTTCCAAACACATGGATCCAGATGAGGGCCGGGGAGCTTTCCTCCATGTGTGTGTAGCTCTTGCCATGTTGACGAGTGAACCCAGCTGAGCTGAAGAACAGAGTCAGCTCAGTGGAAGATCAAACTAAACCCGAGTGGCACTGGAGCCAGTGCCATGTACTCAAAGAACTTTGCCTGCATGGAAAAGATTTTGTCTTGGTTTAACCTACAGTATAACACCCTGCCCCGATGGCTTAGCCAGGGAAAGAGAGGAGTAGAGAGGGAGTCCCTGACAGACTGAACTTGTCAACCTGGAGATCAAACCTCTGTAGATGATGCCATGCAGGACTGTAAATAGGTACTCTGTCATTGTGGAGATACTCAGTGTATCACTTGACAGACGAACGGAGAGCTGTTCAGGGCAGAAACAGTGGGTTTGGTGATTTAAATGCTCCAAAAATACTGCTGAATGTAAAATCTTTATGTTTGTGTAAGAAAAGCTATGGCAATTAGACAGAGAAGAGATAGCTGTGAAGTTGATTTTATGGACTGACCCTGAAAGAAAGAATACCTGTGCAAAAGGGCAGCATGAAGGTATTTGCTGTTGTTGAGACCACATATGGGAATGGACAGAAGCCAAGCCTCTGTCAAGCCTGATACATGGCTAGTGTTTTCCAAGAGTTGTTGCATTTTCCTGACAAAATGACCTCTCTGAGATGAGGCAGTGTGTATTTCAAGCTATATAATGTCTTGCGCTATCCCAGCTTCTTCAGCCTTCTTCAGGTTTGAGCTCAGTTTTTCCAAGCTGTGTTCATCTTGTAAAGCTATTCATATATCCAGGCACGGGGATGTACATCAAGATATAATCTGTGGATAGACACAGACATTTAGAAAAAAAACATCAGACCAGGAAAACATCTGCCATGAACAAAGGTTTAAGGAACTATTCTTTTCTCATGAAGCAGATGGATGGATGGGACAGGGCACTTCACTGGCTTTGCTGTGAACTTTACACTGTGCTGCTTGCATGGGGAAGGCTGTGCGGTGAGGGGGGCAGAGGTTGGCACAAACAACCTGAAGCAAGAGGGAGGTAGGTTGGGCTGCTGAAGCACTCAGTGCCCTTGAGTAAGTGGCTTGACTTGCTCGTTCCTTAGGGTGACCTTGGACAAGGCTCTTAAATTCCTTTTCCTCAGTCAATCCAGCTGGCAAATTTGTTTGGGGGTGAAGAAACACCAAAATGACATTGAAAAGCAAGCTGTGCCCCTGCATTGCCCTTTCCAGGGTAAACAAATCATACCCCAACAACCCCCCCAGCCTGCCATCGGGGGTTTTCAGCGTATCATTTGTGGAGCCCCATGGAAAAACCTGGATGCAACATGAACTACACAAATGGTATGGTTGCATATTCAATCTAGCACAATATTTGTTCATCTCTCAAAACGTGTGTACAGTACTGATCGCTGTATTATCTGTGTGCTTTCTTCTAATTAGCAATGCAAATGTAGGAAGATTCTTCTCCTTCCCTCCTTTTCCATAAGCAGCCAAAGATGCGCTACTTTTTTCCTCCATTACCTTTTCCGTGATAAAAAAAAAAAAGATTAAGACATAATAAACCAGTGTATTCAGCATCTAGTGGAAAGATAATATTAGAAGTGTGAAAGATGGTTTTTCTGAAAAAGGACGGTTTTATTCATTGGCTAACAGAAATCATTAGTTTTACAGTTCAGGGTATGAACTGCCATAATTCTGGTCGTATTGTTTCTTCTGGCAGGGAATAAACTCTCTCTCTTTTTTTTATACCTAGAGGTGAGTTTTTACTCTTTCTCTTTGAATTACACTGGTGGTCATCAGGGTGGTGGTGGAACAAGAGTGTGATGTTGCTGGAGTACTTCAGACGTAGTTGCTCAAAGCACTGCCACTATAATTCAAAGTGAAGAGAGTAAAACTTACAGCAGGCACTCCAAAATGGAGGACACCGAGGTCTTTGTTTACTGTCCTCGTCCTCCTTCCCTTTGGGCAAGAGCCAGCGTCTGACATCTGCGTTGCTAGGTACATGGATTTACCCAGCCAGTTACGCACCACTGCAACACGCGACCCAGCTGCACGGGTAGGACGAGCACAGAGGAGCAGGGAGGAGAGGACCAGGCAAGAAGAGGTGCCCCGGTGCCATCTGGGGACATGCAGAGTGACCAGCCAGTGCAGGGTGCAGGCACTGCTCACTGCTAACGATAGCTCTCATCAAGCCCAGTGGTCTAATAGAGCAAATACATAAGATTCGAAGGCACCTGGTATAGACGAAGAGTTGCACAGCTGTAGTCAATGGTGCTTCACTGCCAAGAGCTAGTTGGGATGAAAAGAAAAAGCGAGCTTGTTTCCATGCTTCTTTGACCCCAAACCTCAACTTTTGCACCCTCTGCAAAATATTTAAGGACATTCACCTTTTTATAAACCTCACTGTAAGTCACATGCCTACATTCCTAGCAGGATGTGTATTTATATATGATGGCTCTGGATCAGGGATATCAAAATCCAAAGTTTTCAGGAATTTGAGCATTTGTGATGCTATCATTTGCATCTCCCCTTTGTGTTTGTTAGTAGAAGGGATTCGGTGGAGAGTCATATGACTTACTGTGACCGTTCCCAAATATATCATTATTCCAGAAAATTACTCATTCCTTCTTCTTTATCCACCAGATAAAATGTGGACTTTCTCCCCGTGGATCTGAATGCGTGCACTTGGCACAGACTTCTCCCAACGTGTAAAAATAGTGGCCTGATCATGCACAGAGCACTTTTCAACAGCTGAGCGCAGAACCCCCTTCTACTAATTTCTTGAAATGAAACGAGATCTGATTGCTGGCCTAAGCCATGCTGTGGGACACCTGAGCGGACACAGGAAAAGTGTTGCTCTACCTTCTGTTTCACACGGCTCCTGTCTGAGCAGTGACCAACACCAATTCTGTCCTCGCTGATACCTCTGTGGATGAGCCTATTCCTAATTCAAGAGAATTACCTCTCTGGATGCATATTAATATAATGGCCCTTTGCAGCATGTCATTGACAGTGTGTGTGCGTATGCAGAACTTTATTCCAGTCAGATGTTCCCCTTGGTTTTTTTTAAGAGGTATTTTTAAAGGGGAAAAAACCAAACTTTTCTTTGAGGATTACCTGAATCTCTCTGCAATTTATGGCAGCCCCTTGACACTGAAATAAATTGCATCACATACACATGAAAAAAAACCAACCTAGAGGAAAGAGTGAGATTAGACATAAACTTGCAAGCTCCGCTTATAATGTGGAGCAACAATACATGAACATACTGTTCTTCTGCTGCTACTCTGGAGAAAGAATGAGGGTAAAACGTGTGAGAGAGCCACAGTTAAATTACTCACTATTAGCCCCTACAGTGTGCTTCCAACCTGCATTGATATATATATACAGAGAGAGCGAGAATGTCACAGTTAAATTTTTTTTACTAGTATAATGAGGAAAGAGACCAACAGAAGAAGTTCCCTTGGCTAATTTTCTAGCCAGCAGCCACTGCAATGTTCCCACTAGGAGAAACTGAAGAAGTGAGAGAGTGATATAATAAATAATGACTGGCTCTGCTGGTAAGGAGAAATTATCACTGTGCTTGAGGGATCTAAGTATGTGCTCACCCAAGATACGGGGAGGGGGCCGGGAGCACTCTGTCATGTCTGGAGGAGAACATTCAGCGATGTTTGAATTAAAAAGGATTTCATCCACTGCCTTGTCTGCGAAACCAGGGGTGGGAAAGGCTGGATGGAGCGGTTCTGGATGAGGTGCATGAAAAGATGTCAAAGGAGTTTCCAGTCTAAATTCTCAGTTTAAATCTGCTCCCTACAATGGAGCGTAAAGCAGAGGTGGCTCGTGGTCAGGCTCGGGGGTGTGAAGTCCCACCGACTTCTCCAGGGCGTGCAGCCCTGTGCCGTGGGCACCACCCATGGTAGGTCCTGCCCTCAGCAGGCTGCTCACCCTTCGGCACAGGGCTGAGCAGGCTCGGGCCATGGAGAAGCCACCTCTTGGAGGAGGTCCAAGCAGAGGCCGAGGGGGCTGCGTTCAGCTTGGGATCTCACCGCAGCCAGGGCTAAAGCTGCGCTTCTGCAATCCGCGAGCTCTTCCTGTGGAAAATAATGCTGAAATGGTTCAGCTCTGGCTGTAAAGTCTCCTCAGACGTAAAAATTAGCGATATATTTTAAAATCTGAAAGACTTTTTTTTTTTCTTTGGCATAGTTTAAAAGGAGGAGCAAACCAAGGTAAAGTCACATCAGTACAGCTGAGTTCTATGTGCATGTGCCTGCATGTTTCTATTCAAAGCCCTGTCTTGCAACGTGGCACTTGCCCCTGAAGGCAGGCATAGTCCTTAGAAACAGAAAGGTGCAGTTCGGAGAAAAGGTCTCTTACAGGAAAGAAAAGAAGTGTTATGGCTTAGCCAAACACAAGCTATTAGGCTTGGCGCAGGGCAGCTGGGTAAGATTCAATGGTCTGTGATGCGGAAGATGTCAGTTCAGACGGTCAAATGGTTCTGCCTACCCTTAGGTTCTATTAATTAAACTACATGGAAAAAGTCATAGGAGTTGTGTTTACTTAAATCTCTTGACCTTCAATGGTGAAAGAGTGAGATCAGCTATTCTTGTGAGATTTGTGTTATTTTAGCAAAATATCTCCTTAGAAAGGCTTGGAGAATTTTGGAGCCGTCTAACCTGAATAATATTCCTGGCTCAGGCTTGAATTGCAGACACTAGTTTAAACTCCATAGCTAAACAGGGTCTCCTTGCCCATTTTCAAAAATGCTACTTTCTACATTTCGCCACATGCACTGTTTCATATACAGAAATAAATAATCTGGGATTTAGTATGACTTAATTGATTTAAATGAAAGCACCTTTCACATAAAGAGTTGAATACTCTGCTTCCTAGACTACATTTCAAGCTTTTTCGCAAAAGAAAAGCAGCACCCTTTTTTTTGTGCTCCAGCATCATGAAAATTTGCATGGTGAGATGCATTTCGCACCACATGCCAACTGCAAATTGTATTTGAAATGGAAAGTATCAATTAAATAAGCCTCTCTGAACTGCCTGGTGACAGCTGCCATGCTGCTGAATGTTGATGACACTTGCAATATCAACAGATTTGGGCCTTTGCACTGCAGATTATAAAACACTTTCTAGCAATTTAAATACTGGTTTAACAAGCAGATTAAGTTCATAACTTCAGTCATTAAAGACAAACGTTCACTGGGGAAGCTTTTTCTCCATGAGCACACCCAGTAGCACCTACACTGGTGCTGGCTTTGTTCGACCGTTTCAAAGCCCTACACAAGCTAACGGAGGGACAAAGTCAAATCAGTAAGCTAGGTCAGTGGGCGGCTGGGCTGACTGCTCAAATGGGCAAAATCACCCTAGGAATCCAGGGATGGTTTGAGGGTCTGAAGACTGAGGAGCATTCCTCCAGAGGAGCCCCTCGGCTGGGCTAGCCACGGGGCTTGCCCTGCCTGGGGGGATGGGGCTGCTCCCCACCAGCTCAGCCCCAGCACAATGGGCATCAGGAGGCACGGCTGGACATACGGAGAATTGGAAAGTCATTTAAAACTAAGCCAGTTTTCTTTTACAAAATGCCTATTGGCTTCAGCCAGTTTTTCTTTTCAATGAACATGTCAGGTTTGAGTGAAGCTGCCTTTTTTTCCAGGTTCCTGGGCTGAAGTGAAAGACCGCAGATGTGCCAGGGGAGAGAATTCAACTGGGACCCTCAGCATCCCTGGTAGAGAGTGTGCCTGCACAGCTGCTGGCTATTGTGCGGTTATTGTCCCTGTGGGTTTTGGGTTTTTGCAAAGTTTATAAAATCCTGGTTTTTGTCCATGTGAAAAGACTTATGTTTCTTTAATTCTTTAAAATCTTCTGAAAGCAGGTAGAAGCATCCTTGTTTC
Source organism: Opisthocomus hoazin (assembly GCF_030867145.1). Classification (NCBI taxonomy): domain Eukaryota; kingdom Metazoa; phylum Chordata; class Aves; order Opisthocomiformes; family Opisthocomidae; genus Opisthocomus; species Opisthocomus hoazin. The sequence goes on from NC_134419.1 coordinate 18,868,849, forward strand.
CACAGAAGCTGCAACCTGCAGTGAAGAGGAGGTGTTGTTGAAGTGTATGGTACATGGAAAAAGGAGTAATTTAGCAAAACCAAAAATTCCTACACTAACAACTGAACCATCATGTTAACAACGCCCCCATTTCTCTAGGACAAACTTTATTTTTCCATATGCCTTTGCCATCCTTGCACGAAAAAAATTCCATGTAGACGTGAGGCACGGTCTGGTGTGCATATGCCAACACACAGATTGTGTGTGATCCAGCTCCTGCAAAGTCTCGGGGAAGACCTGACCTGGGTATTGCTTTTATGAATAGCAGATGCACTGCATTTTTAATATGAGCAGTGTGCCTAATCATGTCTAGTATACAGTACTTAGGTTAACAGTATAAACTAGACCCTGAGAAATACAGCTATTGTAATCCTTTCATTATTTATCCATTTTAATCTCTCTCTATTAGGAGACTATGTATAATTTATTTTTATTTCTGCAATGAATAATATAACTAAGATCTCTTTATATCTTTTTATTTGAAAATTCTGTTTTAAAGCACACTGTTGGATAACATTAGCTGTATTTTCCTTTTTTTGATAATAAAAGTGAAAATAATACACTAAGTTTTTCTGTGGGAATGCATATTGGAATGCCCCTAATGCAGCGGTGCGCCTGGCACTCTGGAGACTCGAGAACTGCTTCAGCTGTACACTGAGACCGTGGAGTTGTATGGCCCAGCACCAAAGACCTGAATACTCATGCTATGTTGTTGGATTTCTGTGCTTTTGAAATCCTGTTTTAAATTTCTTCTCCTCTTTGATCCTACCCAAAATTGTTCCCTTAAAACTGTTGTTGCTGTCATCAGAGCTGCTCATTTTGCCGACAGAGTTTAGATGACATCTGGGCATGGACTTTGACGCTGCAACCTGGAACAAGCAAAATCCCAGTTGGGAATGGGGTGAGTAAGAGATATTCTGGTCAGAGAAATGCGATCCAGGAAACGTGGCTTCTGCAAGCACCTCTTTTGGTAGTCTTGAGTCCATATCTGGAGTTGTGGAGAGCTTCCCAAAATGTCCAATGTTCAGGGGTTTGCTCCCCAACAAGGGTGAAAGTGGCTAGTTACATATGGCCTTCAAAATGAAACCTCCTCTTCCAAGATGCAAATTGCTAAATCCTAATAGTCCTAGTCTGAGGGTCTCCTAAAACAATACCAACAAATTTTGTGGAATGGCAGATGAAAATAAAATGAGCTGGCTCCATCAGGTTATTTCTTAGAGGGAAGGGAGTCAAGGGGCAACGCAGAAAGACAAGGATGGAAAAACGTCACCCCGGTCTCATTCCTGAGAGATGTACTCTCTGAGCGGCCTCCTTCCAGCAGGTCTGCTCTAAAATCCTGGCTGCCACGGAGGAGACGGGTCTCTGCATTGCCCACCGCGCAGAGCTGCCATCAGCCTGTGCTCCCCAGGAGAGCTCGGCTCTGATTTTAGGGGCCCTATGCCAGTTCCCCATGAGAGGTGGTAAGCGAAGAGTCAGATCCAAATCTTGGCCTTGAGATTTTTAATGGTTGCCATCACTATCACAGGTATCTATCCCTCTAGAAAAACAGAGCAGAGCTGAGTAAAAGAAATGGGGCAATTCTGGTCCTATGGAATTCATTTACTGTATTAAAGGATTGGTGCACCCTGTTAAATATGAGGCTTGTTGGTCTGGATACACATGACTGCCAAATTAATTTGGTGTCTAGTAAGGTTAGCTCCCTGCTTTTCAAAATTGCCTGCATGACCGTGAAGAGTCAGCGCTGGTCCATCTTAATTCAGGATTAAAATTCTTCAGGAGGTACCAGTTTAACTCCTCTGTGGTCTCCCTGCTGCCCTCCCTCCCTCCCAATTTGTAGCAGCAGCAGCATCTTCAGTAATGGAGAACAGCTGTCTAGTTTAAGCAAAAGCCAAGAGGTTTGGACACCACGAAAGCATCCCTCCCTGCTCCCTGCCTCATGGAAGGGAAGACGTTGTGCCCATGGATGTAGGGCCCTAGGGTGGTTTTAAATTAGCTGAAGACTCTACTTCTACGTGAAGTTTGGCTGCAAGACAGTGTGGTAAAACACATATTACCACTTTCCTACATTATAGTTAATCACTATTTTGTAGAATAGTTAAACTGCCATCCCCTCCTAGAGAATAATTACTGCTATTTAATTGTATTCATAATTTAGCATACACCTGAAAAATATGCTATAAAATATCATGGGGGTTCCCTTTAATACTGGTGTTCCATTTACAAACTGTCACATTTATAATGCGTCTTTAATCTTCTGTGGTCTGCTAGAATTTTATATTAAAGTCTGCTTTGTGCTTTAAATATTAAAGATTCTGCAGTACTTCAAAAGGTGATAATGCCTGATGCTCTGGTGATGCTTAAATCTCAACAGCTAAATATATTGAGGAATGTTCGGTGGCCCTGGCTTAATTAAACATGTATGTGTATTTTCAAATGCAATCTTTTTCTGCTTGTTAGGTTTTTGACAAACCTCCAAACAGGTCCAGGTGGAACAAAGCATGTAAACAAGCTTGTGAATGCAAGCTTAAAACACTCAAATTAGCACCTTCTTACAATTAATATGCAAACCCTGGGATCTCTGTTATTGATAATGCCATTTAATATTATTTGCAGCTGAGCCTTATACTTTAGCCCTTTCATTTTTCTAAACCATGTCCACTTTAATTATGTGAAAATGTACTGTTAGAGACTAGTCATCCAATGAGACCCTATTTACTGCAAGAAACTTATTCTACCCTGCATAACATAGTATAAATTACAAGGCTGCAGTAGCATTCCAGTACGCCATTTGCTTTACAGTGTTTAATGGTCTAATTTAGCACATACGGCTAAATCTGGAACCATTGAGGTATGCACATAGGTTAACACGCAGTCTTTTTATTGTTTTCATTGCTTGTTCCCCACCCCCCATGGGTTAATAAATTCATTTACTGCATCTTCTCCTAGACGGGATTGCAAGTGCTATAGGGGAGGCAAACTCTCCGCGGTAGGAACAGGCAGGAGCCCCGCTGATGGGGCTCTGCGCAGAGCCAGGGCAGGATGGGAGCCCCTCTCACCACCCTGCTACCGAGTAATACATTTATTAGGAGCAGACTTTTTTTTACACGAGTAAAATGGCTCTGACCACAGCAGCTGCTCTTGCAGGTTTCTAGCAACAGAAAAATGTTTCAGAGTGGTTTTGTTCATTTCAAAATAGCAGGAGGGCAAAGCTCAGCAGCCCCAAAATATGCAGAGATTGTGCCCCGCGGCTGGTCCACTCTTACAGCCGGTTTCATTTGCAGTCCTGCTAATCTGACTCCTCTTGCCCAGTTAGAGTAATTGGTGCAGTCACAGACAGTGTGTGTAATTAAGGTCTCGTGTTAATGATGGCCTGCTTTTGCTACCTTAAAATTAGTCCACACCCAAATGACCTGACCTGTCATTTCTTTTTAGATTTCACCCTTTAAACTGTAGATTTACTGTTAATTTAAAGTACTTTGGAAAATGCTGCATATTTTTAGAAAAACCAATCATGTATGAACACAGATGTATTCCCACATATGCATATGATATGACACATATATCAACAAACCAAACAGCTCTGCATGTATGTGGGAACATTGCCTTCCAATTCTGCGTAAAGAGAGACTGGCCATAATTTTAACAGGGAAGGAAATACTCCACACATGAAGAGATCTAGCGAATTATTCCATTTGTTTTAGTGCAAATATGCATCAATTGTCCGAATGCATTTGAAATATGATGAAAATATCTATGTATGCACCCGAGAAATGTTCTTTTATTCTACTGTAATAGGTAAGGTGATGGCAGGAACTGGGGAAGCTGAAATAGAGCTACTGCAGTTTTACAGGTGAGGCAATGTTAGCACGAAATGACAAGCAGGCTATAGTTATTATAATACCTAGGGCAAAGCAGCAAGCATGCACAGTGATAGACAAATCTAAATTAATGATAGCAAGGGTGGTGCGGCATTTTAATGTAAACTTACTCTACTGTAGGGAAACTTGTGAGAATATTGTAAAATAGGTGAAATACCAATCATCATATGTAACTAACAAAATGTTTTGTATGGAAAATATACATGCGAGCTGTAGTACTGAGCTGCCAATTCTTAAGGGAACTAACTTTCTTTTTTTATTTTAGCAACACCTTAAAAGCCTAGTGATTGCTTTTCGCAAACATATGACTACTACAATTTTAAATCTGTCGAACAAACACCTTGAGAAACCAAACCCCATTTTATCTTGCATTTTCATATTCTATTGTTCAGACAGATGGGGACTGGTTAGCTAGTCGTCATTAAGTCCTTCTGAGCGAAACCTGTTTGTTTCCTTGATGGATTCAGCATGTTTTCTCAGCCTGTAACCACCACCTATAATTAAAGCGTCGTCCTAACAACATCAAGGTGCAGAGAGTAAAAGAGTCAGTTCACCTCTGGAACTGCATGCTTTATGGAGCTCCACAACCCCTCAGAAATGGAAGCTCGAAGAAACTGTCTCTGTGATCTTTAATGGATTTTTAAAGATGACAAGAAAGGAAATGGGAAAATAAAGGCATGGAAGACATAAATTCCCTAAAGGTGCATTCTGAAGTAAATCAGAGCAACTGAAAAAGTGAACTCTCTGAGCCCTGAGATATCTCCCAGGTTTTTCAGCTGGACACTTACGGCTTCTTGGGTCCCCAAACACCTCTGCTCTAGGCATGCTTTGACACAGCGAGTCACAGAAAGATGAACAACATCACCTGAAGTGCTGTTTGAGGGGCAGAAAATTGCTCCCATTGCACACTGTGCTGCCTTTACTCTAAATCACATGACTTATTACAACCTTCCCTTTATAAAAGAAGTGCCATTTAGGTATGTTAACTTCTCCCGCTGTAATAGGCGTGTTTCCCTCCTTATTTCCACAACAGCTAAATGCCGTCAAAGAAAGAGGTGAAGATCAGATTTTATAAAATCAAACTCGGATTGTTCTCAGGGCTACAGCTGCATGAAAGCCAAATAACAATAGGCAAGAACAAGAAGCTTAAAAAAGCTCTGCGTTACCCAATATGTGTTATTTAGATAGGTCTGTTTCTATAAACTGGTAGGGGGAAAAAGAAAATCAGTTTCCCTTCCAAAGATTGCTGACTACACTTGTGAAGAAAAAAAGACTTTATTTTTAAGCGGTTTCATTTATTCAATTCATGAAATCACACAATGTATATTTATCCAGTCAAACAGAATTAGAATATAGGATTTGCAGGCAAAGACACAATGTTAGTCTCATGTCTTAATAATGAAAATATTCTAGCCTATCCACAAACACATGAACTGTATATATTTGAGTGGGAAGGGATTTTGTGCAGACCTGGTTCAAAGTCTTTTTGATACCTGGTGGTCCAATAGCAAAAGCACCACCTCCCTTGTTTTGAATACACCGGTGTCGTTGCTACCGTCCCTCTCTGACTTCGATCTGTGCAGCACCACCTGACCGTATGTTCCTGCCACGCTGAGGAGCCAGCCCGGCTCCCGAGCCTTCGCTGGGCACAAAGGACCCGACACCCTGTGTTATGTTGGGGGACAGACAGGACCCAAACCTGTCAGTGAAGCCACTGTTGTCTGCGCAACTAATACCAGCCTGCTCACATCGTACCAGAGCTTTAGGCTGAGACATTGGAGGAATTACCATGTTACAGTACTTAATTACCTTGGGCTCTTCTGAATGTTAATCCTCACAAAAAAAAAAAAGTTTTTAAAATTGACCTCTTGCCTCCTATTTGTCTGCAATCTATTGATAATCAATTTGATTAGCTGTAATTCTTGATTTCCAAGCTAGCTTTGGAGAAGCTTTAATTCCCACCTTTTGTATTTTTTATGTGCAATATATATGGTGCACTTATCTCTCCTACAGGAAAAAAAAATCCTTCTGTAAAGTGAAAAGATGAACATTGGTAAAAATGGTGGCAAGTATTGCAGAGGATAGTATTCTGACTTTATAGTACCTATACTGGAATAGTACCTTTAGACCACTCTGGGAAATGTTATTCTGGCTTTCTTCTCTGGTCTGGATGGCTCCATGGAAAATGTTGCACTTTCCCAGTCAGTCAAAATTTTACCCAACAACTGTAAATAACCCCAGTCAGACAGGAGAAAAAGAAATGTTTTCTGTATTCTTCAGCATTGTGAATCATTGATTCTGCTTTCAAGTGTGAGCTAAAGCATGCAAGGGAAATGACTTGCTCAAAACTATTAGTATTATAAACCTAATATTGGGGCCTGGAAATCAGTTGCAAGGTTCATGTACCAGCATCATTCCCTCTATTTACATTGCAGGAAAATTTGTTTTGGGAGGGACAAGACAGGGTTTTGAAAAATGTGACTTTATTGCCAGTGTGGAGTGCAGCTGTGTAAGAGGCTGGAGGAAGTAACCAGAGGAGAGGAATTCGATGTTTGCTGGGATGGCAGGCAGGATGTCTTACTGCAGCTAAATCCTTTGGCAACAGGCACAGCAGTTTCCTCCCTCCACAGGTAAAAGACGAATGTACACGCCACTGTAACTTCGGGTCCAGCGCTGCATCCCTGATCCCCTTCCCTGTGAAACAAATACAGTCTATCGCTTCATAGGTGCAGGATGAGTGCTCTGCTAGAATATCTCCCAATATAAGCTTTGCTTGAGCACGGGGCACAAGATCAGCCACTTAATCTGAGCACCTCTCTGTTACAGCAGGTTTTGGTTTTATTAGCTCTCTAGCATTAGAGCCCTATTGATTATGAGCATATCTGGAGACCTATACAGGAGGAAGAAGTGAGAGGGATATGATCACGTACTACCTGATACTGCACACAGGGAATGGCAATAACCATAGTGAGAATTCAGGGTAAATGTCCTAAGAACCTGTCTTAAATCACTCACAGCTCTCTTCCCCCTTTTCTCCCTTTTAGCTTTGTACTTCCAGCCACTTTTCCATGCAGGTCTCTGACTCTTCGCTTTCTGATGCCATTATCTCTAGAAATAAATCCCCAAATCAACCTTTATTTCTGGCAATCTCTGTTGGTATCTTTGTGTTTAAAGCACCCAGTTGTAGTTAATTAATTCCCCCCACCTACACCATGTAATCCCTTTTAAACACAATTAAAAAGAAATAGATCATCTCATTGTGTCAGTCTGGTTTCCCCCTTGTCTTATCATTTTCAGACTCCGGTGTACTTTTTTCCTGGTGAAATGTTCCTCATATCTCTATCAGACTGATTTATTGGATAGCTGCTTTTGTTTTTCTTCAGGGGGATTATGCTGGTCATTTTTAGTGATGCCTTTGTCTCCAATCAGAAATACATTTTTACAGCTTCAAAACACACCAGGATTCACAACTTGTAAATGTCTCCGATTCTTGATTTTCTTTTAAGTGCCTGCTACATTGGAGGAAAGGTAATAGCAATTGCAGAACTGAAGGAAAGAGAAATCTTGCTGCGTACCAGCCAGCTGCTGCCTTTTCTACTGATCGTACTTAACTGCATTTACCATTTCCTCAGATTTCCAAGTATTTGTGTCAGGTTTGCTTTTAACTCACTACAGATTGTGTGCATTGACTGTGCAACAACCTCACTCAGAGCTGAAATATTTAATCACTACCCGTGGATAAATGTTTTCATACTTTATGCTATGTTGTTTAGAAGTGAGGCATATATAAGGAACAAAAAATCTGTCAGTATGCATTTTCTATTGGAATGTTGCATAGGTTTTTAATTGGAAAATAGGCTTTTAAAGGTAATCATCACTGAAGACTAGAGTTAGGAAGTGAAGCATATTTTTGCGTGATTTTTCTTCTTAACATAATGAACCTTTTTGTGTCTCTCATGGAAAACATGGAAATTTCATTCTCTTCCCTGTAACTATCTTCACTTAAATGTTTTAGGTTCAGCTGCTTTGAATGGTTTGCAAGTAACCTAAAGGGCTGTGTTAATATTAGCCTGCAGTGAGTGCATACTGGCACTTTGTTGCTGTTTGGAGAAATGACCAGTTTACCTGGTTATATTGACAGCTCTACTGTAAAATTTGCTGGCATTAAAGGTCAAAAAGACCCAGTTTTTCCTCCAGTTGCTTCTATCCAAAAGAGAATAAATCTCAGAGCAGAATCACTTCTCTGACAATAATTTATGAATTATGCACTGACTGTGTTTGAATTGAGAAAGGCTTTCATATCCTTTCCATTAGCTCAGATTAAGTTTTCATACAGATGCTGGGAAGCATGCTAGCAATATCCTAGCTCATTTTTATGAAAATTTTATCAGTGCTTTTTTCTGTACTACACTCCAATTGGGATGTCTCAGAATCTAAAGCTCAGCTTTGGACATGAACTTCTCTCAACCTGGCTGGCTGCTGCTCTAAAGGTTTCAATATTTTATGGGCTCTGGCTAACTCAGCCGTGAGATTCAAGCTGCAGAGATTTAACTCTAATGTAAAATCATGAACGGATGAAAACTGGGATGTCATAAGTAATACATCTGCAAGAGCAGGATGCAGTTACCATTTTTAAAAGGTTTTTAAAAAGAAAACAGCATTCTCTACTCCCTCTTTGTATCCTAAAATGAAAAGCCTCTGAGCTATTGTACTAATACATTGCCATCTTTTCTTGCCTGCTTTTCTTCAATTGCTGCTTAATTGTTGTGGGTTTTTTCCTTCAGGTTCACCATCAACAAGAAAGCCCCTAATGTCAGCTTCCTAGAAAAATGGGCATCACATCGCTTAATGTTTATAGGCCAAATCCATTCCTTAGCATCTTCTCTTTTTTGTCTCAAAACTGATTTAAAACATTTGGAAAATCTGTCTATTCAGCCAGTGTTCTGGTGCATTCTTTCCTAGAAACAGTGGGGTCAGATGCGATCTGTCTGATGGACTTTTTTGCTGCAATCTATAGCCGTTTCCCTTGAGTCCTGCCGAGTCTAGCAAAGCAGCGCAGCCCTATAATGGCCCCAATGACAATATGTTCTTTGTGTGAAAGAATCCAGGGGGAAGTGCTGGAAGGTGCTCTGGTCAGTAAAAAAGTAGTTTTAGTGCTTGCTTATTTTTATCATTATGTACGCTGCCTCCACTGGAAATATTTTCTTGACAGTAAATAAGCGTCACCATAAAACATTTAACAAGCAAGAAGAGAACAAATACAGAGTCCTTTTCATCTTAGAAGGCTTTAGTTGTTGATGTCTGTTATTAGCACGTTTCGTCTGAGAGGGCATAAAAGAGGGACTGTATCTTGCTTATTTTTGGACTCACAGTCAAGAGTTTAATCTGTTCACAAATGTAACTCCCTTACGTGTGATGACAGAAAGATTTCTCTCCCTCTTTAAAAATGTGACCTAGTCCAAAACTCTGTTAGGATAATACAATGACCGAGAGCTGTAGTTGCATTTTGGCAGGGCTATTCAGGCGTAAAGCATAGGTATAATTAGGAAAGCCCCACTGTAGAAACGGCTTCAGCCCACCTCTGCTTTCCCTAGCACATTGGTCCAGTGTACAAGTCTCGCCTTTTTGTTTTTTCTGGGTGCCAGCAACACCTTACTCACCCTGCTAACTGCAAATCATGCTCTGCTCTTTCAGGTTTGCACACTATTCATTGACAGCTATAAATATTCACAATCAGAAACATCTCAGCCCTGTATTGATGTGAGGCAAAACACAGCTCTGCTGTACTGGCTCACAGTACCCCTTAGCATTAAGTCCTCCATCACCTCTCCTTAAACACTTGCAATTAACAAATAATTTGAGGTACGTAGGAGCTGGACACGTACAGGTAAACAGGTACCTCTGTTTTTTAATTTCCAGTCATTTGCCTGATCATAACCACACTGTAAAACTGTCATGAAAATGTGGCTTCCGCAGTGAGGGGGCACCAGCCTGCTGTGGTGGAAAGGAAGAACGGAGACATTTTAAAAGGTCAGTAACAGACCAGGTTTTACACTTTAACTTCAATTACCCACACACAGTCGAGGCAGAACATTTATCTGGCTTGGCATCGCCTCGCTGCGCTTCCCCTTGGCAGTGCCACCACCCGGGTGAGCCCTCACCAAGCGATCGCAAGAGCGTGGCCAGGTTTTGCCGCAGCAGCCACGCTGGGCACCCACTCAGCTGACCAGCCAGACACAGAGCTTCTCCTCGCGAGCCCCCCGTGCTGCGCATCCTCTCGCAGCCAGCACCAGCGTTAAACCTTGCCTGCTAGGTTAGAGCCAATTCCCCCAACAGATTGAGAAGCAACAGCCCCACAGGGGTGAGCAGATTTACCAGCTGTCCAGCGTCTCTCGCGATTGATCTCTGAATGTTTGGTGTTTGATTCACCTTTGCTCCCTTTCAGATGTAAGGCCCTTTGCATTTGTGCTGTCCTCTACCCATACTCTTCTCTCTTGGCAAAGGGCTGGGTCCTCTCTTTGCAGCCCACGGTCCTTTCCTGGTTTGCAGATCTGCAGTAATCTCTACTACCACCTTGTTACCATTTAAGCTGGGAATGGGGAAACAGTGGGACTACACTAAGAACCAGACTGAAAATAGCCTAAAAGGAAAAGTTTCACAGTTTGATTACTTTTAGTAGATATTTTTCCGTATTTGATTGACCTAAGGCTTTTGTTTGATGTCAGGCTTTTTGCGAAATCCTGTACCCAGGTCATCTGGCATCGCTCTTGTGGCTGTGCTGTGTCATGTTAAAGTGTGTCAGCTGAGGGTCTGGCAAATCTGGTCCTGCCATAGGCGTGCTGGGAGCAGCCCCGGTGAGGTCTGCTCTCCCCATAGCAGGGTCTGGTCAGGGCTCCTTGACCGCACAAGGCTGTGTGGTATCAAGCATCTAGTGGGGTCTCCAAAGGAGCCAGGAAACCAGGCAAGCCCAGGAAATCCAGAAACTGCGAGGTGATGCCGACCCTCAGAGAGGATGGTGTACCTCTCCTGAAGAGCCTGTTGGCTTGTGACTATGTGTTCATAAGTATTTTCTCCTAAAAAGCTGGGTCTCTTCAGCAAAGTTCTAAAAAACTGCTTTTCAGAAATGCTTACAATTACAGAGCTTAGGTTAACATTGACATGTTTCTTACAAGTGAGTGTGATTAAGGTATCTTTATTAGCTGCTCATTGGAGATAAGACGGGTTAGATATGGGGGGAAAGATTTCCCTATGCTACATAACTAAGTGCGATTCCCAAAATCTTGTTTTGCACAGTAGGAACACTGATCTCCTCTGGGATAAGGGAGTGGGAGAGAGAGGGGCAGCATAGAGGAGCATTTGCCAGCCGCTCTGCTTCCAGCACAGGGGAGAGCAGGGCCAGGTCTGCCAGACCGCAGGCAGGGTGCTCTGCTCCACAGGACACTGCCGACGGTGGGTTAGTCCCTGCCGGGCTGTGAGGCAGATGATAGCTTCACTCACATCCTCCCGCAGATTTGCCTGGCTAGCTCTCTTTTGGATTTCAGTAAGGTATCATTAATACTGGTGTGCCTTTCTTAGACAAGTAGATTTTATTTCTAAAGCTGATATCAAAAGATTTGGTATCTGGTGAGTCAACACCACTTTTCAGACCCACGACCAGCTGAATTACCTGGATGACATCACTCTCCATCATGGCGAGACGTGAGAGCTGGTTATGGAAGGATGTGCTTTGTGTTTCGGAGGATGAAGATGCTGGGTCTTTGGCCTAGTCTGGGGCCTGGCTATCCCTGGCTGTTCTCAAGATCAAGCCATTCACTAAGGGCAAACTATATCTTAAATATGGCCACCGAAGAAACAGAGAGACATCTTTGAGAGATCATCTAAGTATACCAGATCCTGCCTTAGTGCAGGAATTTAGATACGATGCTCTGCTTTGCTTTTCCTCACATCTTTATGACTCAGTAGCATTTTCTCTGTCAGGCTGTATCTGAGTGAGGAGGAGGGCTGCCATATAGCTGATTAGCGAGTGATTTTCTGCTCGCTGCTCTGGTAGGCATGTGTTCTCATTAGCGGCAGCATCAGTACGATGGCAGTATCTTGCGCACACTAGCCCCAGGAAAACAGGCCAGGGAAAAGCCCTGTAGCTGAAGTGTAGAGTCTCGGAGTGGAAAAATGAACTGCCCCTTGGCAATGCATCTTGATCTTTCTTTGGCATCACTGAACACTCCCCTCAAATGGACTATTTAGTCTTCCAAATCCTGTCGGCTTGAGGCCTGGAGGGGATAAAAGGAACAAATAACTGTAAGATCCATCAGAAAAGCAGCAAACAGCATTGTAGTCTAAGAGTTTGCATAGATCCAAAAAGGTACTTTGGTTTTGGATGCCTCCACCCTTCATGGTGGCAGAGTTGCTCTGCTCCAGACATGGCTCCAGTGGGCGTGGACTGGTGGGCTGGGCAGCAGCTTCAGCAAGCAGCGGGGCTGCTGCCTGGTGCTCACACTCAGCTTCTCAGAGCAGGCTCTGCTCGGCCGTCTGCAGACTGTGAGACACCTTCCCCTATCTCAAAGAAAGGCAGTGCCACACAGTTTTCTATGACATAGTGTTGCTGTATATGGGTGTTTGTGTTTCACAGCAGCACTATGAGACATCCAGATTCCCAAAGCATACCTGCAGATCTAGAAGTAATCCAAAATACATGCCTGTTTCTAAAACAACATAAACCATCATGCACAGACTTGATGGCTTTCCATCTCCAGATGGACATTACTTACATGGCCAATCATTAAAGGTAAACCATATGCCCATATCTCTTTTTTGTTGTGTATTTCTCTCCTATGTCAGTGTCTGGAATACATTTGGAGTACTTCACTGGAATAGGGGCAGGAGCTGGTCCTTTCTGCCTTACAAGCATTTTACCAGCCAGCAAGCTCTAGCAGGCTGCAGATTCCGTACATTTCCCTGTGCTGGATCTCTCTTTGTAATTCCGCTATGTGCTTTCCAGACAGTGCCATTAGAGCATGTAAAATTTAATTTCCATCTCATCAGTGTCAGAAACTGATCAGAGATTGCCCACAAAAAATTATTGTGCTACTGGCTGCATCCAGAACATATGGGCATAGCATTAGTCATCATGGCCTTCACAGCTCCTCCAGCGATTATCATCAAGGAGAAGAAGCATGTCATATACTTCAAAGGAAGACACTCATTTCCCAATATGTCTCCTAATAGCAAACACCTCTAATTCTAGTATAACAGGAGAAGTCAGAAACTGAGCCTTATTTAAATCCATAATGTAAAGAGTTGACCTCATTGTCACCTAAACCACAGCACCCAGGGCATGTGTGTTGTAAGCCGCTTGTGTGCAGTTTGTCTGGGGGCAGCCCTCCAGTGCGAGCAAACACGGCTCCTGCCTAGGGCAGCGAGGCTGATAGGGTGGCAAGGAACAGCAGGGCTGGGATTTTTCCTCTTCTAATACCAACTTCTTGTTTCTGCCTTAACGTACTGAGGAATGACACATTACTTACACTCCTCACACCAAGGGGTATTTTCTGTTGGCTAAACAACATGAAGTGTGTCATTTTACTTAACCATCTTTGTAATCTCAGATAATGAAGCCACCAGGCACATATTAAAATTAGCGTCGCTGCCCCGAGTAGACATTTGGGTCCTGGGTAGACTTCTCCCCTGGCTTTGTTATACAACGGGAAAAATGCTGGTTAAAGTGCTGAAATGCAGTTTACCAGAAAAGGCTGGAGCCTTTACGACACGCTCAAATCACACCGTTTTCTGGGGAAAGAACCCACTGCCCTTCTCCTCAGGGCCTTGAGGGGGGATCTAGACCATCACGAGCCAGTTTTTAGCTGTTCTCTTATCTTGGCTACTGCAAGGGATGAAGCCCAGTGAGGTGATGTGGGTGGCTGTCCTGCATGGGTGGGAGGACCACTGAAGCACTGCAGACATGGGAAGACACCAGCTGGGGGCAGGAGGAGGTCTGAGGGTCCCGTCAGGCTCCGTGTGGAACTCGTTAGCGGCAGGGGTTGGTTTTGTGCCATTTCATCTTCTGGGGCAGCCAACCTTAGCATGAGGATGGCCAAAGCAAAGTCCAAGTCACTTTTTTGAGCCCTTGAGGATTTATAGCGCAAAGGGGCATCACCTCAAAGTAGCCACTGATCACCAAAAATAACATGCAGAGGAATTTGCATATCTCATCAACTCTGTGAGGGCTGCAGAGATAAGAACAAGAAAGTTTGCTGATTGATATGCTGCCTGTTTGACAAACATTTGTGAGTATTGTGCACACAGACATGCAGCCTTTAGTACCTCCTTGTTCGTTTTCATGCAGACATGTATCAAAAGTGACACCTCCTCCTGCCCTGTCTGGGGTGCTGACTTTCCTCGGGAAATGCACCTTGGCCAGATTTCTTTTTCTATGGACTCCCACAAACCCTCTATCATTTTGTTACTGTTTATTATTAATAACCATATGTACAGTAATAAATATATGGTTGTTTCTTGCCTCCCATGAGTGCAAGGAGAAGCAAATATATCACTCTGACTCTGACTCCGTTCACAGGATGATGAAGTTGAAAGTTTCCATCCTTATGTTTTATACCCTCTGTGATATGGACTTGCTTTGAATTATGTTCTTTCTTTCTTTACACCTTCAGATGATCTTTCATTAGCTGCTGTGGTACCCTGTCCACACAACAGAAGAAACCAATACAGAAACCTTCTTTTTTGACACTTCCATCAGGAATAAACTTCCCGGTGTGTCTGCCCTTTGCTAACTTCCCACTTGCACTCGTGTTTGCTCCAAAGAGTAAATAAGGCGCCATTCCCAGAAGCACCAGCTCTCTTTGTGAAAAGCCACTCTGCAAGCTAAAGGTAGTTTTCAAATTATGTCAGACCGTAGTCTTTCTATATAAAAATGAACTTTAAAAAAATGATTAAGTTAAAAATGAGGTACTCTAAAATGAGGTAAATATGTCCTTGGGAAACATATCTGTTAATTTTCTTTATGAAGAAAGATTCTGTGTTATAGAAATTAATTGAACCATCTTTCTCTCTGCAGTTTTTTTTCACTAGTGATTTTCATATTTCCTAGGTCTTGCATATCATTGTAACCGATTACATTGGTCACAAATGATATGTGCAGATATGGTTCTTCAGCATTTTCAGTATATTTTCTTCTAGAAAATTGTGATAGGAGTGTTAGAATAAAAAATTTCATTCCATATACTTTCAGGAAACCGTGCTTTCGCAAAGTGAGACCAAAAGGAGAGGATGTAGTGTACTGGCCGTCTTGCGCTTTAGAACAAAATACGCCTCCTCCAAAGGAAAGGTTTGCTTATCTCCGTGCGATGGAGCATCTAAAGCCAGTAGGACAAAGTGACTCAGGTCATGAATGTACAGTTTGGAGCTTATCTTGTTTGAAGCAGTAATTGCACTGCCCAACACTTGCTAAGAAGCTGCTGTTTGCAAGGCAAATATTTTGTATCAAGTCATTACTGGGTTTGTTACTAGCTGTGGACACATAATAAAAAATGACTACAGTAACGTCTTGATGATAGTCCCTACACTGATCAACTGCAAATGATCTGATTAACAGTCAGCTGCTGATTCCCAGTTTAATTAATCCTGATGGGCTATTGATGCGCTGCAACTGTTTGTCCTAATAATGAGTTTTGAAATTAGACTGCGACAAGCCACTTAGACAGCTGCCAAGGAAAATAATCATTTATGGAGGCAAGCAATGGAGACGGCAGAGGAGGAATGGCTGCTATTTGACAGAAAATTCACATGGCTGTGTCACATGTGTTTTATTTTTACATTTGGAGCACATTAACTGTACCAGCAGTAAGTGGTGACTGCAAGACACATAACTAGCTTTACAATTAAGAATGCTACTTCTCATCAGTATGCAAAAGCTAAACATGAAATATGAAGTGTGTTAATAGCAGAATATATGTAGCTACAGACCATTGAACAATTTAGGTCAGTCCTTTGCAATGTTTAATTAGACTAATATATCTGTTTGCAATTAATAACAGATGTGACAAGCTAATGTGTCCATGTACTGACAAATTAACCTTTGCCCATCAGCTGCTCGGATCTGTGAGAAAAGTGCCATGTTTTGCCTCTGTTCAACTGAACCTAAATAAAATTGCAGGATAATTATAAACATAAATGTTAATAGAATATGCTTTCCATGGGAAGCAGAAACCAAAGGCGAGTATTTCTCAGCCAGGTCATCATACTGTACTGGTCCACGTGACAAAAACTGCAAATTATATTTTTCCATTGGTCTCAGTGCAATTAGTGTTTGGTTTGACAGATGCTAGTTCGATAGTCCTCATCCTCTTCGCCAATGGACATGGGACATACCAGACACCCTAAATTAACAGCCAGGGTAAGAATGCTTCCATAGCCATTCAGTCTTTGGCTTTATTTGCTGTCTGTGAGCAAACGTGCCCTCAATTTGTGACAAGCCTTGCCACTGAAGTGACGTGGCAGACATGTCTGTCAGGACTTGGGCTGGGGCCATCGGCATATTCTAGAGAAGTAATGGGAGCATATCTCACCCTCTGGGCTGGTGGTCTGTTTGCATTTCCAGTATACCCTTGCTCACTCTTTCATATATTAAATAGAAATTATTATTATAGATTATTTATTATTATAAATTTATATAAATTATAGGCAGCTTGTATATAAATTATATAGACATATTAGAGGCATCTTTCCCTGCTCTGCATTAGTGTCTGTTAATAAACCCCTGTTATTAATGGGATTTGTTGCAATTGTGTATATACATATATCTTCACACACATACATATACACCCATAAATGTGTGTGTACATATGTATATACATGTCTATATACATATACACATACTTGTACATGTCTATTATTTACAGTAAATGTACTTGCACATAATATTATTGTATAAAATTTCAAATTCCATAAAATGGTTATTTTCCTCGAGAATTCACCTAAACTGCATCCTTTGTATATTTAAGATTTCAAAAGTGAGTAACATGTTTGGATGCTCCATGTCTGCTTGTTTACCACTTCCACAGAATCAGCCTTTCTGGGCACGTTGGTGTTAGTGTGTTGGTTTCCTCTACGTGCTTTCTGTTCTTGGCTGTCAAAGGCAAGATACTGACCAAGGAAGGCCCAGTACTGCCAGTCCTGAAGTCTTGCTCTGCATTTTCACATGCGTGTTTATGTCAGTTACGAATATATTACTAGGTGACATCTCTGGAGGCTGGCTTCATGCTGAGATGGTGTGAAACCTGTTGGGTGATTCAGCATGGCAAGTTCTGAGGAGCAACCTAGCCTGAGACTCCTGCTGCAACCCCAGAGACGGGGGTCTCCAGTGCTGGTCATGTTGGAGAAAGTTTCAGCACATACTCTCAATAGGTGCTTTTCACTAACACCAAAGTTTTGATGCTAGGATCACCCCATCTTTGGATCACACATCATCACATCTGAGATTGAGTAGTATCAAATTATCAACAGCCTAGAACTAGCATCAGGATTTGAGGAAAAACTCAAAAAAATATGGCAACACTAAAACACAAAGGAACTATCAATTACGTGTGCTACTGCTCCCTTGGACACCTTCTGCTTTGTGCTGCTCGAAGATACACATTAGGACCAGATGTATATTGACATGCCTTACCCAAACAAGTGTCAAGAGGTAAAGCATCAATATTCTTCAGCCATAAAACCACGGTATCTACCTGTTTTCCCTCCTAAAGGTCAGATGCTCATAGCCTGCATGTACTGCCCCTAAAATGAATGCCACATTGTCATCAACATTCAGCCCCACGGTCGTAGAATAAAGGCAGCCCAGCCAGCGACATGAGAAAGAGGAGATAAAAAGCAAGCAGAAAGCAAAACCGAAATGCCTTAAGTCTGTGCTGCAGACTTTTGCCCTCCCTTGCTAATCGATCGTCCTCCCGGTGTTCATTCTCTCTGCTGAGCGACTGGCGTGCAGTACGAGCTGCGGATCGACCGGCAACCACCCATATCCAATGGCACAACTCCGGCCCATGCGAGTGCAAGCCGCAGCGGGAGGTTGTGCAGCTCTTCCACCCAAAGCAAGTCTCCCACAGCACAGGGGACTCGCCCTCCTTAGCTCTCACACACCTTAAGAGAGACCCTTGCCCCCCTCTCGCTGGAAATTTTGCTTCATGAGGAAAGATTTCTATGCAAAGGCTGTCTTTTCCGAGAGGAGTGGATTCGGAGAGCAGCAGGAGCCACAGCGATGCTCCACATTTGGTGGCACTTCTCCCTGCTCTGCACTAGGATCTGCCAGTAAACCCACATTAGTGATGGAGTTTACTGGGAGTGGAGCTTGGGCAGGCTGTCCACCTGTCCTGCTCATCAGTGTTAACAGCAACAAGTCACAGGACGTTCCTACCTTTGAGTGCCAAATATTCTGTCCCATAGCCCACTTCTTCAAGCAAATTTTTTGGAAGTGAAATTACCATCTTGCTTGTAATCCTAATTGGGTTTTTTTCAATTCTACCTTGGGATCGTTAGTTTGGTTTTTTCTTCTGATGTAGGGTATGTTCATCCTTCAAATGAACAATAAATTAGAAGGGTACATAATCTGAATCAACAAACAGCTGGGAAAAGAAGAGTGCAGCCTGTTTTGACATATAAACAGTCCTGGAAGAAGTGAGCAATCCCAATCCTTCCCTCGAAGCTCTGCTGTGAGGACAGACGTGAGGGTAGAGGGAAGAGACTCCGTGTGCTATGATCGCAGCGTTACAGCTGTTTGCCACAGAAAGGAACAAGCCGTACAACAGAAAATACCGCCCAGAACAGTCAAGGTACACACTGAAGCCTTTCTGCCTGCCTGGGTGCTTACGAAAGAGATACGCCTCTGCCTCAGCACCGGCCAGAGTCTCAGGCTCTGCTCTTTCTTTCAGGCAAGAGTTTTGTGTTTCGTGGCGGGACAGTGCGGGGCACATCAGGCGTGCATTTCTCTTTACAGGGTGCAGAGGGGAAGAGTTGCACTGTACTCAGGTGCTGCGAGCACCCGGAGCTCGAGCTGCAGCACGCCTGTGCCAGCTGCACGGCGCACTCCTCTGTTCGGGAGGTTTGTTTTTAGTAATTGTACAGCTGCTCGTGTGTTTGAAGGACGGAACGGATTTCGAGATGACTTCTGCCCCCTTTTTGCCCTGTGTATTTCTGGGAGCGTGGCAGAAAGGTAGCTGCTGGTGCTCAGGGGAAAAAAGAAGTGTAATGGATTGGAAAAGTGTATGCTTTACTTTGAAAAGTTCATCCACACGTTTCTGAGTAGTTTAAAAAAAAAAAAAGAAATCTATAAATGCTACATAACTTTTTCATGAATATGGCCTTTAGCTAGGCTGAACTTCCAAAAATGGGTTTGAACTACTACAATACCATACCCTGACGGCTCCCGGTGTAAGAAAGCCTGTGTTTGTGTGCTTCCAGGAAACCACTGTGACAGCTGCAGATGAACCTAAATAGCAGGAGATACAGAACCAATAACTTCTAAAACATGTGTGAGACTTTGGAGTAGATTTATCCCTCTCATCCCAGTTCTGAAAAGCTCCTCACCAACAAGGAAGTATTCTACTCCCTTGCATGTGGCTGCTGAGCTGAGGGACATACCTGTGCCTGTTTCTACGGGAAGCCAATCTAGACTTTTGGAAAGTTGAGCAGTTTAAAACCAAAGACAGTTCCTGGTCTTCGGGTTAGCATGTTCCTGTCACGGCAAACCTCACCGCAGAGGTGCCGAAGGTGGATGTTGTGTGCAGGACCCCCACGCAATGCCCAGTGCACATGCTAAACTCTGAAGACGCTCTTCTGAATAGGCTTTTTATTTGGGTGGCAAAGAAGAAATGAATGAAAATCGGATATTTGACATATAGGCAGGCATAACTGAAAGGGTAGAACTTACTCTTTGACCATTGTCCTTGCTATTTTACTTAAAAATGTGAGGCTTTTTATTGTTTCTTGCACACCGCAACTTTCACATCTCACATCGCATGAGTTATTTCATTTCTGCATAGAGCTACAATCAAAGGATACATGTATGAGGGGCCTAATAATTTACAGAGATTTTTGTTTCAAGCCATTAAAGCTGAAATACATTACTCCCTTTCCAAAGCTTTCAGAAAATAAGCAGATGAAAGCTCTGGGCTTTTTGTTGTTCTTGTTCTTCCACTTGTACAAATAACATATAATAACACCTGCATTCGAAAACTGGGGGGTTTTGCCCTTCATGTCCCAAAACAGTATAAATTGATGTGGTTTAGATCAGCTATTAAAAATTCCTCTCTACCTTCGCCTCAATTTACAGCAGAGCAATATGGCTCTGCTAGACTGGTATTATGGAGACACGGTATTACTGCATAACCTATCATCACAGGAAATTAGATTCTCTATCAAAACCAAAAGTTTTAGCGGGATGAAATTATGATTCTGTGAGCAGGTCTCCTGGTCTGGCATCAACATTGATGCAAAATTGATGAAACTTCCAAGTGAAATTGCATTGTTTGATCTTCACAGTCCTGGAATAACATAGCCTAAAGCTACAGTTTCTGTAAACTTACTTTGCACAAACGACTTAGCCAGTACTGATGTATTGACATAGTGTGCCCATGAATGACATTAGGGCTACTTAGAAAAGAGACAAAATAACAGCAAAAGAATGCAGCAATTGGTTCTGAAATTACCTTTTTCCAGTGAACCTCTCTGAAAAATTACCTTTTTCTGCTGAGTCTCACTCAAAAATTACCTTTTCCAACTGAAGCTCTCTCAAAGTGCCTTGATGTTAAGCAATATAGTTTTTAGTTGAAAATGTCACAAGGCCATGAAAAGAAATTGATAGAAAATTTCAGGGTTCCTTGTTGATATTTGAAGCAGCCTGTGGATTTTTGTTCTTTAACACAGATCTTCTTTGCTGTGCTACCACTTTGATTTCTGTATTGCCAAAACCAGCATGTTTCTAGGCTTAATGGCTTCACCGAGAGGAATGCGAAGGTGATTTAGTTGTTGTGGAGGTGATGCTACCAGTAGGAAACTGGTAAACAGATGTCTTCTGAGACCTTTCCAATCACATAGAAGGGGGTGGTTTGTTTTTAATCATGAAATAGAATAAATAATCTCTCTAAATGTCTTCCTTTTTAAAGGCATATAAAAATACAATACCACTCTGATCAGCTGAACTACTTGGATGAAGGTGTTCAGATATTTGTCTACGTATGTGGCTGAGAGGGAATAGTGATCCAGAGCTCATGGAAATCAATGGAAGGGCTCCCACGGTCTCAGCGGGCTTTAGCTGAGACCTGTAACTGGAAGTTAAGAGACCAGGTGACTGCCAGCAGGAATTTAGAGTGGAGGATTGCACAGACAGGGATCAGGTTTTTCTATACTTGATAAGACCAAAGCCTCAGGCTGTTGGTGCAGGTGGATCCAACACCTGTACACAGCCTCAGTGAACTGGAGCAGGCAAAAGAGGCAGTGTATTAGCAAAACTGGGAGCCAGGAGACACCGAGATTAAAGGTATGGGCACCTGAATAAGATACCATGAGACAGCTAGAGGATAGTTTTACGGTACATTGGCAGTAATTGCGTCTCTGCAAGTTCTCACTGCGGTAAATGCAAGGTTACCTTTCTGTGAGGAGTAAGGTACTTTGCATTTACGGGGTGTAAGAGCATGGATGCAGGCAATTACCACAGAAGAGCTGACTCTCTGCAAGCTCTCACCCTTGTAACGAGTTCGTGTGCTCATGACTTTGGGGAGAATTCATCTTACAACAAGGTACTTGGTCTAAACTAGCAATTGAGATTCCCTCAGTAGTCAATGGAGACAGAGAGGCCTCTCCAGGTTCCTCCCACCTGTCCCGGTTGGACTTTCACCCCTTCTGATCACAGATCTTTAGGAAGTCCTGGGCACTTCAGCTGCCCACACGCAGTCGAGATAACACGTACATCACATGCACGGTGCCTTCACAGTGGTGGCACTTGTGACGCACATTCCTTTGTGCATTACCCAGCTTTGTGGTTAACCTGTAGCCTACCTGGAACACACAGCCTTGAACCTGCTGTGCACGGCTCTCTATGTCCTCTTCCCAACAGGCCCATGGCCATTTCCTGGAGGAGCTGTCTTGAGGCATCTGTCTCTGCCTATTGTCAGTGGAAGGGCACCAAAGACAACCACGGCTGAGTGGGGTGGTTCCTTCACGAAGATGTGGGAACGAGGGCTGGCAACTGGTTGCATGGATGATACGAATGAGCTGTTGATATGAGATTGACTTTACCTGTGAAATGTAGTACAGGATCAACAGCTTATGGAGACAATGAACAAGGAGCTGCCCAGTAAGAAGGGAGAAATGCAGTCTTAGACTTTGTAACTCGCAAAAGGACAGTGGCTCCAGCTGGGTTTCATGGGATGGAAAGGTATACGTAGATCATGATTTCACACCTGAATTGTTTGAAACAGATAAATGATAAACAGATGAACAAATTCAACACAAATTTATTAGAGATACTATTAAGAAGATGAATTGCAAATCCCTTCTTAGTTGTGTATGCTGCTACACAGGAAACAGGACAATGCATTTAATAGAGGATACTTGAGCATCAGCTATTACCAGTCGATGAACACTGCAAGATCAACTTTGAGGTTTATATTTGATTGATATATTGAGTGGATTTAGCCACATAAAAGCCTACAGGAGGAACAAAACACTTCTCATAGAAACATGCATGTTCTTATGTAAGTTTTTGGGGCACTGTAAAATATGTTTATTACAAATCATGGCATTTTGAACTAATGCCCCTGAGTTCCTGAATTCAAGGCAAGCACATGATTAATGAACCCTTCAGATTCTGAATTTTTTGCTTCCCTGAGAAAAATCTATGCAATACCTTCATTGATGTCATGTATATTGACTTCGATCATTGGTCAATACTCTCTGCCTGTGGCTCTGACATTGTTACCGGGATTGTAACTACAGCTGGCTGGAAACAGATGGTTGCATGTTGTAAAAGAGGTTTCAGAATTTGTTTTCAATATCTATTAGTGCAAAAAAATGAACCCTTCTGTATTACTGCGTTAACTGAAGCTCAAAGAAGCTGCCAGAGTCCCCACAGCATATGTTGGGGTGTGCGTATGTGCTTTGGTAGCTGTGGAGGGGTGCTGTGCTGCAGTCCAAGGTGGGTCTGAGTGCGGAGCATGCCAGCTCCGAGTACCACCCGGGGGGTGCTAGGAAGGCCACTGGGATCCGGCATGGAAACAGAGTTTTTACATAGATTTGAAACCAGTGATTGCCTTTGCCAGTTCTCCCTCAGCTCGTGGAAGGCTCAGGGGGAAGAAGAAGGCTGCGAACATGTTTATGCTTACGGTACAACAGCAACACACAGTATGCATACGCAGTAACATATTTGAGGTAGGGCCAATCTTTCTGGTGGTGGATGCTAATTTTTTTTTTAATTCTATTTTCTTGTGCCAGTCCGAACCTTTCTGCATGCAAACAGTTTGCCACCACTGGTATGGGGAGAAGGGACACACCTTTCCACGTGTGACTCAGGCAAGGAGCACTATGAAGCCCTTTAACCTGCAGCCAGCAGCAAGGGGCCTTGAGGGCGGTGCTAGCACAGGAGGCGCAGGTGCCTGTGCAGAAGTCAGTGCTCTGTACAGCCAGGTGCAGTGACAGCCAGGGAGCTGATAGCAGAAGGTTCCCAAGCAAATCCTGCAGATGACTGCCTCCATGCAGGATGGGTGCCTTTTCTGTAGGTCTGAGGCTGGGAAGCCACGTCGCCCTCCCTATTCCTCCTGCGAAGGGGAGCTTCCCTGTCGGAAACGGCCTCGGGTGGTTTGTTCACTGGTCTCCTCCATGAAGATGTGGCATGATACCACACAGAGGAGTGACTTGTAATGGGCCAAAATGATGATTTCTGTGATTCTATGAAAATCACAAAATAAAATCGTATAGCTCCACTTTTTACCTGGCATGGCAGTAAATGTCCTACAGTTTCCCTGAAGGGAAGAGCGCTCTGAATCTTTTAATTTCAAAGATGTAGGATGGGTCTCTTCCCAGATCAGCACCCCTTCCAGAGGAGTCAACTCTGGGAGCCTGTAGCCCAGCCAGGTCTGCCGCCAGGTCTGCCTGCGCTCAGCCCAGCCTTGGGCAGCTTTCAGGGGCTGAGTGCAGCCATGTGCCCCGACACCTCCCAGAGGAAGGCTGTTCTGTAGAAGGAATTGTCTGTTTGTTAATTGGGAGACACAGGCCAGCTCTTTTAGCAGTAATTAACATGGTGCCATCAGGTACCCTGGCATGGAGAGATCACATTTTAACACTCAGCTTCATGCCATCCTGAAACAAATCTATTATAACTTTTGGCATTTTACTCATTGCTACCTAATTAACCTGCTAATGGACACGTCACAGGACTTATGTCTATACTTATACAAAAATCAAGGGGAGAAGTACGATTCTTTAGATTTCTGAAATTCATTCCAATAAGCAGGAGCTCTTTTAGGGAACTAAATCTGGAAGAAAGCTGAATGCTGCTGAACCAGTTTGCTGTTATTTCATAAAGACAGGCTGGGACTGCATACCTTGCACATCCAAACCTCAGAGTGACTAGGAATTTGGGGTACACAAGAAGTGTAGGTTAGAGTAGTGGCGGTCCTCCCTACAGAATATACAAGGTGAATATGCTGCTGTTTGAGATTTCTGAAAGGTTATATGGGTAGGAAAGCTATGATGTCTCCTGCTGCATTATAATTTTACGTTCCTTAAAAATAAATATATGATGTCTAGAATAAAAGCGAGGGACAGGGGTCATTAATAAGCCAGATAGGATACTATCAAAGTGTCTGTGGCTCCCCGCATACGTTAGTGGTGGAACATGCTTTCCATAAAGAGCCCAGTAAAATTACTACACTCCAAACAAGTCCTCCTAAGGAAAATGCTCAGGTTAAAGTCCAAAGCCCCTCATTACCTTGTTTTTCACATCACATATATATTTAATGTTCTTTCAAATGTCCCTGATGTTATTTTCCCCAACAACACACTGCCCGCCTTCATTCCCAGTAATTTCAGAGCCTATATCAGTGCCCAGGCAGAAGAGCCCCCTATTTGCATTTTTTGTAGTTCACCTGTAGATCCAAGCTACAGGAAGAGGAGAGCAATGCCAGAGGAATCCAGCTTGGCCGATGCTGGGGCTTGATTCCCCCTGCATTGACCTTCCCCTGCCCTGCCCTGAGCGGGCACCGGGCCCTGCCCCAGCACAGGGTCCCCATCCCACAGCCTTGGGGACCCTCACTGCAGCTGAAGGGCCGGGTTCCTGAAGCTATTTGGGAGCCCGCCGCTCCATGTCCCATGGATGGAACTGGGGCAACGGGTCGTGGCGTTCGCGTTAGCAGCCGGGCGATGGGGGCTTGCAAGTTCAATAACGTGGGGCTGAGTTTGTGAAGCCGGGGTTCGAGCGCCTGCCCCTCGACAGAGACAGTTTGCCTTCACGGCTGTAGCACAGCCAGCACATGTGGCACACTGTGTACACACGATGCCATCTATTTTGCACAGACACGATTGTAAAGATCCTGCACAGCCTAATGTAAAGCCCGTATTTTAAGGCATGTTGCATTGCATGGCTGTACGCAGAGCACTCCTTCTGTAAGACCAGGCTTTGGTCAAGGTTTCCTCCACCGCTCGAGCCACACAGAGCTGCCTCACAGAGCCACACAGATCAAGCTTTTTGCTTTCTTTTCTTTTTAAGGACATTTTTAACAGACACAGGTGTCACATTTTTCTTTTACAAGAGGGACATAAGGTTCTCTGTGTTAATTTCTAGGAGACTGAAGACAAATTGAAGATAGTTTTTATTTTCTGTCACAGTTTGCGGGTGTCCTGGGTTACAAAATGGGGCAGCCCAATAGTTCAGCAACGTCAAGCTGGCACTAGTTTCTCCAGCTCTCTGCTGGGACCTGAGGAGTCCAGAAATCCTTTTTCATAGTGATATCTTTCAATATCAACACACACATGTATTTTAAAAAATGCAAGGGCCAGGGGAAGCAGAGGAAGCATTTATCAATATTCTTTAAAATCCATTTAAAATATGGAAATAAAGTCTAAAATGCTGCACTTCTTTCCAGTGCCTCTGAAGGACAATCCCAGAGCGACGGGTGTAGCCATCATAAAGATTGCTTCCCAGAAATATAGGACTGGAAATGGGGAGACAGGCAAGTTTAGATTACTCAAACACACACGCTAGGGATGAAACAAATAAGAGAATATAGTCACCTGGAGCCAATTGCCACGGACTTGTTTTATGTGCTGGAAAACCTCTGACAATACATAGCTGGCTGAAAAAAAGTCAGACGTGATAGTAAAAAATATGCAGCTAATATTTATGTCTTGCCCTTTAAGCAAAAAAAAGGTGTGAGTTACTGTATGATCATTTATATATTACAGGGAATAAGAGACTCACTTGATTAAAAACTAACTGGAAGAATAAACTTGTTTCAAAACCTGGGCAGATTAGTTTATGTAAGGCTGCGGGTTAATGATATCTCCAATGTCATTTGGCTTTTTTTGGTGTGCTGCATTATGGCACCCTTGAATACTTCTGCACTAGCCATAGGCAGTGACATCCAGTAGTAAGGGCAAAAATGAGCAACTACAAGTTTTCTTCCAACTTCTAAGCTTACCTGGTAAGTAGCTCACAACACGGTTCTGCCCTGTGACAGCCCTCGGGCTGTCGAGCACTCGTAGGCAAACTGCTGCCCAGCCCTTCACCGGGCCAAGCAGGGAAAAAGGAGCAACAGACAAAAAAATTGAAGGGTTGTATACTGGGATTTGGTTGGTTTGGGGTTTTTTTTTAGGGGGAACTTTCTGGGTTTGTTGCAGTTAATTTGATTTGCCAATATGCCAAAGGAGACAAAAACGCAGTTTTAAAGCACGGACCTTCAATACAGCAGCAGAGCCAAACTCACTGCAAATGGTGCCAAGCCCTGGGCTGCTGCAAAGCTGCATAGGGTAGGAAGGCAAAAACAAAAGGTCAAGTCATTCATGGTAGGAGGGGTCTGGCAATGACGTTGGCTGTTGTGCTTAACTACACTGTGTGAAAACCCGCTCTACTTAACAAAATTAATGTTCCCATCGCTGCTAAACAGAAATGCAAACCAAGTGCCTCAGAGCTGGGTGGTTGGCTCTGGCAGGGCTGGCAGGCTGAGGGTTGCGGTGGTACCCGGGGTGTCTGCGAGCATGAAGTTGGGACAGGCCAGGACAAACACTTCTGGAAAGCAGACCGCAAGGTTGGCTTGGAGACGGAGGCTGCTTTCTGCTGCTCTGCCGGCTTTCCTGGAGAAAGAAAATGTTGGATTTGAAAATGTCTTTGAGCAAAAGGGAGAAGTGGGCAGAGGGCGCCTAAGGAGCAAGCCGGGTTATAGCTGCTCGTGAGGCATAACAGCGCCAGCAAAGTCCACCAGAAATCGCATGGTGAACTGGCGTCTTGGTATGGATAAACTGATGGCTGATGTCCTTTGAGTTAAATAACAGAATAAACATGGATTTGTAATCTTAAACCCCCTCCTGCCGTGTTTAATGAATTTTGAGTTCAAGATGTACGTAAATAATCAGGCAAGTCAAACAACAGGAATTCTGTTTTACAATGAAAAATAATTAAACCTAAAATATAGACTAAGTCTCTGTTATACAAGGAAATGTAAATAACCTCTGCCAAAAAGTGCAGGAGTACACTTGCTCAGCTTTAATAGTCACATACACCAACAGACGGGAGGCTTGTACAAATATTGTCTTTCATTATGATGTAGAAAACATAAAGCTGTATCAGGAGGATTAATAAATTCTGAAAGCTATTGGAAAATAAATTTGAGATTTTCATTCAAGAATTAATTTTTAACATATGTAATAATTCCAATTAAATTCATTAGATAAAATTAAAAATGGATTATTAGAAGAACATTATTTAAACATGTAATGCGGAGCAGATTTTTCTTCTAACTGGGACATGCAGTAATAGCAAAATAACAGAGTCACGTTTGATATCGCTCTTCTGAATACGTGATAGGTAAAATTTTCTGTGGCTGAGACTTGATACTATATAATGTTGGCTTGGGTTTTTCTTTGGGTTGTGTGCTGGGGTTTTTTTTTGTGAGCATACTGTTATTTCATATTCTTTTTTCATTCCTCTGTTTAGAAAGAAAAAAGTGAACGAGAGAGGCACAAGCTTTGGTAGACTGATCTGTGACACCCCGTAATCTTTTGATACTGCCTTGATTTCTAATTGTGTTTTTCACATTTTTAGCAAAAGAAATATGAAAAAATCAGAAATGTAACCTATATTATTATACTTTAATGTGATGTTCTACTTTTCTGTTTGTAGTTCTTGAAGTTTTTGTCTTACTTCATTAAACATTTAATAAATCACTGCCAGTTTTATGACAGATTTTAACCATAACACAAACAGCAGGAGGTGTAAACTCAGTTCAGTTCGTATAGGCATATAATATCCATGTCGACATCATCATCCCCTCAAGGCATATTGGCAAAACGGCCAATGGAAGCTAAGCTTTTTCCGACAAAGCTTCGAAAATAAAGTTTTCTTCTTTTATCTTACTACAAATCAATTGGAGCCCTTACAGCAAAATCCTATAAAATAACTTCAAACACTGCTTCTTAGTCTAAAAATTTGTATTATGGCTAAGAGTCTTTGAAGTTTTATGACTGAAGTTTGGAGAAAAATGATTTAAGCGCTATCTGCTAGACATCAGAGTGTCAAAATTTCTCTCAGTTTTCTTGACACATAAACTGCTACCTACTGTATGTTTTTTAGGGTTTTTTTTTTCTTTCTTTCTTTAAACCACCTAACCCAGCTTGCTTGATAAAAGTTTCTTAACTGCAGTTTATCCCATTGAATTAATACCCTTTCAAGCTTTGGCTTAAAATAACTGATTATTTTTTGATTTTTAGCTCCTCTGATGATGCAGGTGGTAAGAGTGTGGGGAAAAGAGCCACTTTACAACTGTCGTGTTGATTTTTTAATAGAAAAGGAAGCAGATAAAGTGCCAAAAACAATGCATTTGCAGAACTCACAGCCGAGTCCATCTCCACCCCTCAGTTTGGGGCAAGTGTTGGAAAGAGGTCTGTTGTGGAGAGCCGCTTCACAGAGGGGAGAAAAGCTCCTTCTGCAGGAAAACCTGCAGGGCAGGCAGCTCCCAGGACACCCGGAAACGCTGGCAGTAATTCAGGTTTTGTGCTGCTCCTTTTGAAACACGTCAGCGAAAGAGGCTCCGTCCTCATCCCCTCGCATGCCGCAGCACGACACTGGTGAGTGGGCGGTGGTTTGTGTTAATGTCGGGGTATCTGGGGAGGCCGGGTGTCAGGTGCGTCCCAGCCGGCTGCCATCAGCCCTTTCCGTCAGGGGGACCCACAGGCGGGAGATTGGTCCTTTTAAACCAGGCACCCATCAGTGCCCTGCGCTGGGCACGCTGGCCTGTGTACACACACCACCATGAAATGCCGGTTGGAACCACTTTGTTTGGTTAAAAAGCCCATCGAACACAAAAACCTGAGGAAGGAATTTGAAATTGGTGGAGGCACAAAAAGATAAGCTCGATCTAAGCCATGCCTTTTCTATTTACTTTTTTGATCTAATTTAAGGAATAATCAGAAAAGAACGTCAGAAGTATTCACTGTAGAAGAATAGTGTTGTATTGTCGTAGTTGCATCAAAGTGACGTGTGTCAGAATTCAGTAAGATGGTTTGCACACAAAAATTAAGCAAGGAGCGTGAAATCTTCTGCAGAGAGCAATGGCAAAAAAATGTAAAACAAACCCCCACAAACTGTGTCATACTGTATAACTGTATACTGCAGCCTTGCAAAATTTTATTCACCCAAGATGAGTGATATGTTTTGATGGGCAAGCAAAATATAATCATTTGAGGGAAGAAGGAGGGCAAAGGGACGGGGTCCATTATCATCATCTTCGAAAAAGGTGGGTGAATAGATTTTGTGCCTGACCTGGTGAATTTGTAGTACAGCTTTGCATGGCTGGAATAATATAATAAACTGACTTAAATATAAATGCCATTTAGGAACTATTCCATAGCGAACAGTTAAAATGATGGCATTCAACAGAGCTGCCACAACAGAGCCTGCCGTTGCTGCTAATTTGCTGAAGTGGATCTGCTGTCTGTACTTCCTCCGCTGCTCCTGCTGCACCTCAAGGCATGCTGAGGGCTCATCCATCATGTGCTGGCTCATAACAAGGCAAGGAGAGGGAGCTTGATTGTAGCATACAAGAAACTGAAGTGTAGGTCCAAAAGGTCACAGGAAACCATCAACTGTTTCAATGGGCGAGCTGGAAAAAGATCTTGCTGAGGAAAACATTGCACAAAGACTGTTGGTATGTTCCTCCAGAGCAGCCACAGAGGCTGTTATTAGTGGCAGTGGAAGCAGAGCTGCGTGCGGGCAGGGCAATCCAGAGTACGCTAAGGACAAAGCCCTGGAAGGTCACATCATGCTTGATAAGCTTTTAATGCAGAACAATTGCAAATTGCCATTAATGCTCCAGTGGAGAAATGAGGTACACAAGATTTTTCCCTTCTGTCATATGGCATTAGGGCAAAGGCGTGGGTAACAGCAATACAGTAGTCCCACCAGAGAGCTGCGCTGACACGTGGGCACTACATGGGCATGTGGGCATGTTTTCGGCACCTACGCATGCATTGCCATGACCTAACTTTCAAACAGTTGCCTTCACGTCACACAATGTACGGCACTGAGCAGGCCCCAGGCTCTAGCAGGCAGGTCTGGAAATGTGCCTTGCCTTTATCACGATCTTTTCACCTGGCCTTTTATGAGATGGTAGGTAAAGGAAGCCGCGCCAATCCATGCTATCAGACAATGTCTGAGTGGATATTAAACCTCCTGGCAGTTCAACACACTCTTCCTAAGCCAATTCTCCACAATAAACCACCAGGCTGCAATGCAGACAATAAAGCCCCATCTGACAATGCAATCCAGACTTCACACTACCAGTCACGTTGATCAACATCTGAACTAATGTCAGAGTCTTCTCTTACTAATGAGCTGCCGCACTGAGCCGCAGCCTAGCTATCAGTCAGATACCTGTAATGAGGTAGAATGAATGGCAAGACCCCTCTTCAGATGCTTCCTCTTGTCTAACCACAGAGGGGTTTCATTGTTCACTTATTTCAGTACAGACCAAGAGTTTCTTCCTGGAGGTCTCTATTAGCATCACACACAGCTACTCTAGCAACTCATTCACATGTTAATTGCAGCTGTTTGGAGAATTTCTACCAGGAATGAATCCTTTTTTTATCTTCTAATCGTTTGCACTCCCTGTGCTTGCATATAAGGGCATCTTATTGCACACTTCAAATTCAAATGAAAGAACCTAGCCTTGTCCCCAAGTTGGACACCTCCATGTAGCACTCTGTTTTCCTTGAATTAGCTGGCTACAAGGCACGTTTGCCCAGCTGCTCACGCCTTGATTTTAAGCAGCAGCTACCATGCAGTAGTGTTATCCTATTTACACATGCCTTAATATCACTGGAGGAACCAGAGGGATGTGCTCCAAATCCATAGCTTTCCATCAATGTAACAAAGCCACAGTAATGATTTCTTTGTTTTTCTTTGCCTGTCATACTACTGCTGAATGGCCTGAACTGAACAGTCACTGCCAGGCCCAGAGGTTCTGCCCAATCCAGATCTAGGGCAGTTTGCTAAGAAGGTAATTTATAACTGCAGTGATTGAAGAAGCGCCCATAAACTGTAGGAGAGGAGACGTCAATGAGCAGTACATAAAGCTGCAGCATTTCATACAATCTCCCACTCAACCTTTCTGTGGTATTCTTTTTTAGTTACTAAGCTAAGAACAAGGTGGTTTTGCTTCTGTACTGGGGTTAACTCTCAGCACAGACAAGTTGGCTATTATTTGTTACTCCTATCAAAACAGTCATTACAAAAAAGCTGGTCTTGGGTTTGTATTGCAAACTGAGGTTGTGACTCATATCTTGCTTGTCTTCCCAAGTATTTCAGTCAGGTTTTGTTTTTCTTCATCTTAAACCAGCATCTTACATGTCTCAGTGGCAGGTCTCAGCATGCAATTATTTATTCACTTCTCATTCCAAGTTTGCATCTCCAAAACTGACAAGATGTTGGTTAACACTTTTGAGGCAATTAACCAGAAGTATCACTTCTTGTCAACTGACAGAGACATTATTGAATTCAAATTTCTCCATGGGGCAACCCATGCATCCCGAGTTCAGCCCCTGCTTGTTTGCTCTGACAAACAAGGCTGCAGGTGATGAGCAATGGGAAGCCATAAATGGCCTGTCCACTGGAGCCCCGATACAGTGGTTCACATGGTCTCTGATGTCAGTTGATGATGTATGGGGGCAGATAGGTGAGTGGCACTCAGCAGAAGTGTTTGCACTTGTTACTCTGTACGCGCATCCCCTCTCAGGCCAGTTATTAGAGCACGGCAGCTTTTCACACCACCACGCACCACTCCTGCTGCCTGCGTAGGGACCCCGGCCAGGACTCCTCAGCATCCTGTCAGTGCCTGGAAGCTGCAGCCGTCCCTCAGGGCCAGCGGCACCTGGCTCCGGCTAAAGCTGCCCTTCAGGCTCCTCTGACTGCTGCCAAGGGACCAACAAAGCAGACTCAAGATCAGGGCAGAGCAAATCATCTTCAGCGATAGCTGTACCATTATCCTTGACCAAGGCACACAGAGGAAAATCTGGTGAGGGTATGCTGAGGCCTCGCAGGGTACATCCTCTGTGAGGACCCAGAGTCTTTAATTTTCATGCTCAAGCTCCTACAGGGAAGTAACCTGGAAGGTGCAGAGTTTTCCTGTGCCTTTAAAACAAACACATACTTTTGTTTCCTGGACAGCTGAGATTTCTTACTGTGAAAGCATTTTTTGTGAAAACACTAATCCTCTGCACACATCTCATTGAAAATGTTTTTTCTGTTTCCAGGATTAGTATTTCACTTGAAGTTTACTTTTTATTAATAAAAATGAAGGTTCTCATTTTCAAGTTTTTCCTTGTCAAAAGGCCATTTTTTCTCACAGTGCATTTTGCAGGGTCCTTGCTGGCCCACTTGGCTGTGGGCACACAGAGTCATGGCTCCCAGAAGTGGCAGTCCCACCCCTGCCAGTCCAGCACAGACGTGTGACCCGCAGGTCCCTGCGCTCGGTACCCACCAACAGCTCCCACTGGAGAGCAATGCAGGGGCACGGCGGGAGGTACAGGAGAGAGCCGTCCCCGCCCGGGGCAGGCAGCGCAGAGGGGGCTGCCTGCAGTCTTTCTCTGCTAGTGGGTCTCACCGACCCACCGCCGGCTGGCTGTTGGCACAATAGGCATGTCTGCACAGAGCGGCAGCCCCCCAGCACCTCTTCACCTCAGGGAGAAGCTAAGGAGCGCTATTTTGTAACAGTGTAAGCATCCCACCCACAGAGAGGACAAGCGTAACCCCTCTGCAGCAAGCACAGCCCTACTTCATGCAGCATGGCAGCTCCTCGGGACACACAAAGTCAACACTGCAGCTTCTTCTTGATGCACGTCCTGCTCCCAGGGCTCTGCTCACAGGTTTTTGCTGGCAGAGGTTTACATAATCCTGGGCTGCACCTGAGAGAGGGATTCTGCTACCTGGACCATGGCTGCCATTCTCTAATGGTACAGAAAAGCTCTGGTGGGAAAGTATGGCAATTCTAAAGGTATTGTAAATAAAATTAATCCATGAGGCTACAGGGAGGTAATGTTCCACCTGAGATTTATATGCAAACTCTGAAATATTAAAAGTACCCTAGTGAAGGCATTGCTAATTAAAAGGATAAAACATTCCTGTGTAGAGAACAGATTATTTAAAACATAAATTATTTCTTATTAGGATAATAGTGTCTAATTAAAAGTTGAAAGAGCTGTATAGCAGTTTACACTGTAAAATGATCTGTTAAGCATGTTCACGTTAACATCAATACAGCTATTGACAAGCAGATCCAATTTTGTTTTACTTTGTGAGCGGACAATAGCAAGTTTTACTACTGCTATCTTATTTTACAAGAATTAATGAACAATTAACCAACACTAGCACTCTTTCCATCTGTAATCCTGTAGTAGGATCACTAATCTCCACCACTAGCAGCTAATGATGAAGGTCTCTTAAGCTTTACTTCTTATCTCAGCCAGTTCTTAATACTTGCATAAGTATGCTTTCTGAGCAGAGCGGCCCCCCATTGCTCTGCAACTTGAATACAAAAGACTGGTGAAATTTTTGAAGGGTTTTGTGTTCAATAACACTTCTATACTTATGTTTGCCTTCCTACAACAACAAACACAAGTGATCAGCAGAGGACTAGCAAGGTCACTAAGGGCTCTGTGTTTCCATACTTCTTCTAATACTTATAAGAATGTATTCATGCCCCATTATATATATTCCCTGGCTGCTCAGGCAGAAGCTCTAAACTAAACTGAAATGAAATGAAATAAAGGGGAAAAAACAAGAGACTAAAACAGTATTTACTTCAAGAACAAGTTTGCTGTTTGTATCAAACAAAAGAAAGTTGGAAAGTGGCTGCCATTAAAAATACATGCAAGATAAACTGAAATTTTTATAGAACACAATACACATGATATTTGCTAACTTCTCTTTCAAAGTGTTCCTGTACATACCGTACAGACAAGATCTGTGTACTGGGGTGGCAGGGAAGTCGCCATTCTGTTAGGCTTTTCTGGAATAGCTAAGCCAAGCCAAGGCAGAAACATCTTCCCAGCCAGAAAGCTATGAGCACAGCAGGTTCTGTCCTGACCCCCGTCAGGGGAAGGTCCTTTATAGTCAGGGCAGTCTCCCCAGTACTAAAATGGGGTGCAATTAAAATTGTACCATTTTGGCCTTCAAGAGTGTCTTTTGCTTTTAAGAGAAGGTGATGTACCTAAGACACGTTTTCCCTGGACCATTTTGTTCATAACATGCACATCCCTGACCAAAGCAGAACTCAAAACAACTCAGGGGTGGTTTCCTGGCCTAAATGAAAGCCTTGACACAACTATTCCAACTGCCCAAACATTCACTGCAGCTGCTGAGATTGCTGGAGATGGTGAACAACAGGAGAGTAGCAACAGGGTAGTTCCAGTCGGGAAGGTGATACAGGCCCATTAAAAGCTCACCCTGACCCCGCTTGCATTAAGCTGCATGGCTGATGGATGAGCACCGAGTTGCCTCGTAGTGGTTGGAGATAGAGGTGCATTCTCATATTGCAACAGGTTACCAGAGCTGAGAACATACCTACAAGCTATATCCCCAAGAGACGTTTTAGCAATAATGAGTAGTATGAGGTATTACTGAGAAAATGTGCTGTATAAGCAGCTAGAAATTGAGAACTAATATTTCTAATACAATCAAAAGGTGCCTCCTTATATCCCCTGTTCCAAAATGTCTTCTGATCTAAGGATACAAAGAAGCTGAAATCACCCGGCATCCATGGCTGAGAGATGTCTTAGAAAAAACTGCTACTGAGTGTCACAGACGCTAATTGGCCCCTACACAGATACCGAGTGGTTTTTTGGTGTGTTTGTACAGTGAATATCACAATGCTGACCTTTTCCTTCACCAGAGCTCCTCAGCACAGAAAATAAATAGCATTAATTAGAGAAAAAAACCCACTTGTTCTGTACCTCTGTAGGAATTGTGCCTAAGCCTCACTTTTTCCACCTTACCTTCTTTTTCTGTGGCTGTCACTGCCCAGCATGGCCCAGGTGGCTGCGGCACCTGCAGGCTTGTGGAAGGAGAGGAGAGCCTGCTTGGACCAGCCTCTCCGCACGGATGCTCAGCTGGGCAGCTCTCTGGCTGGGACACAGAGCAGGCTGGCCAGCCTTACCTGAAAAGTACCATTGAGATCCTAAAGTAGCCTGGGTGCATGTGGTGGAAGGCACAGGGATAAAGGGAAGGGATGCTCTGGGACTACCTGCTGTCTTTCTTTATTCAGGTAAAAATTCTATTTAAGTCCAGAGGAATTTTGCCAAAGTGAAGTCAACCAAAATGTCAGAAGCAGGCCTTATCAAATCTAGAGAGTGAAATGATTGCTTAAGGACAAATCACCAACCATTAGTGAGAAAAGAAGGAAGATTTTTATTTGTTTCACTCAGCTTTTCCACTTACAAGCCTTTGCTGTTTGGCTTCATATCTGATGTATGGAGATTTCCTTGAAGCGACAGTCATCCACAGTGTGGGTGGATAGCTCATTCCCACTCCCCTCTGCAGGCTTCAAATCCCAGCAATGACTCCAGGTGACAATGGCAGGATCAGAAGATGGGGGAGATGAGGTGGATGGAGCTAATTTCAGCTTGACACATTGTAGGGACTCCCATCACAGTGGTTACATAGGATACATAAATTTATTTGGATTGCCCGTATGTTTGGCTGTGAGACTCATATGGTACCCTAACTGCAGAGCAATACTTGAGCCATCTTCAACCAAGCTCAGTTGTACCACTACCAGAGAGAAGCAATTTAACTGTATTAACACACTCCACTACATTTCTGCGCTAAAAGAGCAAATTATCCAGGGCAGAGATCTGGAACAACACAGCTAAACCCATTTGGATACTTGATACAGCACCTAGGTCCACATTTTCCTGCATAGTGCAACTTATCAGGGAAGATGTTTGGAGGGGAGGAAGAAGTTCAGTCCTGGAACTTCCGTCTTTCACGAATTCTCTTTTGCAAATACCTGTTGGGAATCCAGTGATACTTTCCTGGAAAAGTCACACAAACGACAGCAGCCTGCAAGATCATTTCTTAAGAGATGAATTAACAAGAAAACAAAAATCTGATGCTGTGAAGCATATTCTGGGAAGTGGACAGAGGGCAGCCTATTTGTCATTATTCTGTGCTTCCTCCTCATCTGCACAGCTGTCAACCCCAGGGCTGTTGGGAGTGGCTGGAATGGTGGTATAGTGATGGGCTGCTGCAGCAGATGAGCATAAGGACAGCCTGGTCAAATGGTTCCTTGAATCAAGCACAGAAAGTAGTAACAATTTTCCTTCAACTGCCCTCAAAACGCTCATTTACTTCCATTTAATTTTTGTGTTTTCCCAAAGGAATGGCATTTTTACTCATACCTGCTGCACAAAGATAATGCCAGTGTTTAGTGCATTGTTTCCATTTTTATGATATGCTAAAAAGGGGAAGGTAGAAGCTAATTAACAATACTGTTTCAAAGATAGCAAAGGAGCTTGTCTGTGATGATAGTGCTTTGAGTTAACCAGGATGAAGCCAAAACCTTGGTTCAACATTTCCACTTTGTAGATATTGGATATACTTCTCCACCCCCACCGAGCGCACATATTCATTACCCAAATTGCCTATCCTCAAAGTGATAATATAGTGTGGTACAACATGCCCCGACAGGACATAGATTGACTCTGTGCCTAGATACTACACAGACAGTGTAAAGGAAATATCTCACTCTATTATCTGTTGTCTCTATGAATCAACAGATTAC
This sequence comes from Opisthocomus hoazin, assembly GCF_030867145.1. Classification (NCBI taxonomy): domain Eukaryota; kingdom Metazoa; phylum Chordata; class Aves; order Opisthocomiformes; family Opisthocomidae; genus Opisthocomus; species Opisthocomus hoazin. The sequence goes on from NC_134419.1 coordinate 18,906,311, forward strand.
ATGGTTCACTGGGTAGCTGAATAACTTTTACACAGTTTGTTCATATCTATTTACACATATTCTACAAAAAATGCATTAAAGAAAGAACAAATGTAAAAAAAAGTATACCTGCAGAATCCAGACAAATTATACATGTGAAAAAAACACAATATACAGTCATGTTTAAATTTCATAATACAATTTCTGCAGATAAAAATGGAGTCTCTTCTCTAGTGACAGAAACCCAAGACCAATAGTCCTGTGGAAGGCCCTAAAAACCTTAAGAGGAACCTTATAATTTGTGAGAGGTTATGTTTGTAACTGAGATTATGCACCACATTTTAAAGAGACTTTAATGTTCCACAGAGTAGAGCTGCAACCACAGAGAGTGCTTCACTGATGATTTCTGTGTAGATGCACCTCCACCTGTCTCTAAGCTATGGCTGTTCAGAACACCACATCTCCTACATTCGCTGTTGTTCCTATAGCTGCCGTTTTGTACAACATGTGGTTCTGGGAAGAGAAAGCAGTAGGCCATGGCCTCCCTTTTCATACCTTGTGTGACAACGTAGTAAGCGCAGCATTTTAACCCATGTCACCCTAGAAGGGAATGGAGCTGCAGCCAGCTGGCTAACCCAGGATTTACACATGGCTCTCACACTGTATACGGATACCACACTGTCTGGATCACTTGTCCTGGCAATGGGAAGCCATAAATAGCCTGTCAATTTTCGACATTATAGCTGCCATTTTGCTATCCCTTGTATGGAAACAGCAGTAACTTCATTGAGACCCATTCATTCCAGATCATTTCAATCTGCCAGCCCAAAATGCTTCTTGTTATGAAATACGGGCATCTTTTACCTCTCTTCAATTGAGCTGCTGCTGTGAGCCGTAGGTTTTGTGACCATTCGCTGTCCCTCAGCTGTAAGGACATGCTTCTCAGGTCTGTAAAAAAATTCCTCTCCTACACATACACATATATACATTCTTTTATATATACATATATAAAAAAATATGTATATATGTGCACATATATACACACACACTTGTGGAGTGCTCTTCCCAAGCAAGTTTCCCTATCCAGTGTCTTCAACAATTCTCCACATACTTCTCCACCCAGCTCTATGACACACTGGTGCAAGTGTTTGCACTGGTGCATTGCAAGCTGTTCTCTCTTTTCCCCTTCTCTGTTACCCACAGCTAACTCTTTTCCCTCCAAGATGCCATTTAAACCTATTCCCTGATTAGGCCAGACCTCCACCTTTACCCTGTCTCACTCTAGAGAGTAACTTTTCCAGGCAGTCACTGGTTTGTCCTCAGACGGTGGCACTAGAAGTTACTGTGTTCAGCTGTGTCCTCAGTACACTTTCTTCCAGCAGTGGAAGCCACTCTCTTCAACAGAGATGCCAGCAGTGAGAACTTTAGTTCACCTAATCATTAGGTGCTTCTTTCCTTTTTTAAGAGGTAAGTTTGCCTTGAATTCCTGGGCCAGTTATTTCAAATCTAACACTATAATAAATAAAAATAGTTTAAAAATGTATTGTACCATGTGGAAATTAAATGGTGGTATCACGAAAACTTCCAGTTATTAATCTGATGATATTAAACAGAATAGCAACAGTAATTTATTTTAAGATTGAAACTAAAGAGAGGGATGCATTTAACTATATTTAGTAGCACGCAGTATGAAAAAAATAGTTGTGAAAGAAAGGCTTTCCAGTGCTAATTAAGTGGCAGATGAACAGTCAAAAACTGCTGGATATTGGATTTTTAAGAGTGGGGTGAGGGGGATTTCTGGTGCTCTGAGTTGGTTAATAATCTTTAATTTGAAAGGGAAGATTTATTAAAACTGGTAGATTTTCCTCTACAAACTATGTCTGCTGCGCTGGGTAACAAATCCTACATGCTTTTGCTAATGGAAGATGCTGTTGTAACAGCCTTTTGTGCATCCTGATTGAAAATTCAGCTACATAACCCTCACTGAACTGTTTATCTTATGTACTTATTTAACTAACATTCAAACTGACAAGTCTCCTACTTCTGGGCTTTCTTTTTATTCTTTAATGTATGCCTTATCAGATGAAGCTCAGATACTACCAAACTTTGCATGTTTTTGATTTTGCACATAAACTGAAGGGCAGAATTCCAGTCTATGTCCTCAGTCATTCGGTTTTTCAAGATCTTTGAACAAGACTTCAAACCTTGCAAAAATACGACCAAAATACAGACTTGCTTCTCTGTCTGTACAAATACGTGAAAGAAACTGGTATGTCAAGTTTCAATGTAGGCAAGCCTAATTGAAGCTTTAACTACATTCGAAACAAGAGGCAGGCAGCACTACCAAACTGCTTTATTCAAGGGCAGAAAGACATTCAGGAATAGAGCTGCTCGAATTATTCATTACAAATAAATTATCCAATTAATTTAGGCAATTCTTCTGATCATTAATAATTCACAAGCTGCTCCTGATGGTGGTGGATGTGTGCATCAGCCCTGATCCTGACAACACTTAGACACATGTTTAGCTTTTCATATTCTCCATAATCCCATTGAACTCCGTCAATTTTCTCTGTGTGCTGCAGGTGAGCCTACGGAGAGTTTCTGAACAGCTTGTTTCCCTGGGTAGTTTTTTAAGGAGTAATCATTTGCTTGAGTTGTGCAATATTGTGTCTGCACCTAATTGGATGAATGACAGTTTTCCAAGAGAAGAAGACTGAATGCTGAATAGCACAAGATGAATCTTCTTGTTTAAGTCCTTTTCTTTTTTCACACAAAGAGGTTTTATTTGAATAAAGCATGAGTTTCACAAACATTTGTGTGAACAAAACCAAATACTGATGTGAATATTCATAATAGCGGATACAATAGGGCATACCCTACATGAATACAGGCCACGGGAATGAATGGTTCTGAATGCTGTTTGGCTATAGGTACCTTACGAAGAATAACGTTCCCAGAATAGGGTGGAGGTGCAAATGCCATGTATCAGAAAGCACCATGCACTTCATTTTTAAAAATGGAAGGCATTCCAAGAAGCCTGTTGTGTAATTTGGCTTTCTAGCCTACGTGTGTATTTTAAGTTTTGCCATCCTAAATGACCAACAGGCTCTTGTGCTGCCTCTGCGCAGAAGACCTTGCACTTCCAAGGTGCTTTAATGAAAACAAAATCTCACCTGGTTTGTTCTGTAGCACTCAGGAAAGCTGTGAGCTGTCTTTTTCCTGCCATGCCTATGTTCTCTACACAAATCTTTGTTGTTGCAATGCACTTGTGGGAGGCTTGAATGGTTATTGTTTCCAGTGCTTTGAGGTTACCTAATTACAAAGTACTTCTGAAAGAAGAAAACAATTATTAGTTAGTCAATTTATGAGCTTTCTCATGTGCTGGTTCCTGTTCCTCCACAGGTCCATTTTGTTGTACCTCAGTTAACACTCTCTCAGATATTATCAAATATTGCAGCAAGTCCCCTATAAATAAGATGTAATTAAATGTAACAATTCTCATTGATGGTTTAAACAATTATGCAAATCCAGAGCTGTGCTGACAGCTAGGTATAATGTCTTGCAAACTTTCAATTACCTGCTGTCCACCAACTGCTGTCTCACTCAGATCAACATAAATTGAAGATCACAGGTTATTTTCAGAGAGACCCAGTCAAACATAGTATGATCCCAGAGTCTGACAGAACAAAACATGATAGCTAAAACACAAAGGGAAGCAGGCGTATTTTTGTATCTGATATCTGACAACAACATGGATATAGTGAGTATTTGATTAAATTTTGTGTGTCAGATGGCAGCGGAGCAGACAATAAGGTGTCCACAGTATTTATGACCAGGCAAACACCACAGTTCACTGATGAGGCAAAATAATTTTAGGTAGCACTGAACCTGTCTGCTTGGATTAGGTTGGGGCAGATTTCTAGGTTGTATAGAAAAGCTGCATTTTTTTTTTCTTTTAACAAAAGGTCAATGACCACTCTCACGGCTAGCACAGAACTTAGGACAACTCTGACAACGAAGTCTTTTTGTCACCCTCTCGCCTAACTGTTCTTTTAACAGAGCCACTTTCATTTGCACTTATCACCACACAGGTATCTGCCTGGCTGGATTTCAACATATTGATGCACTGTCCATGTAGCATAGGAAAAGAAACATTGCCCCTAAAGTCACAAGGAGGAATAACTTACTGGAGTCACAAATAAAGTGGATCTGGACTGTGCCGGGGAGGTTCTAACCCATGCTCCGTGGCAAGTATACTCAGATACCAGCACGTCCAGTCTTTCTCTCAAGCAAAGCATGTTTTTTTCTATCATTGCTCTGCTTGGCATCGGTTAGGCAGGAAATTAACACAATTTCTACCATATTATTAGGAAAAGTCATTCCACCAGAATTCAGCCTACCAGAAGTAGCTACCACAGCATATGCCGTAACAGCCACACTGCTACTTTGCTGTTTCAGTGCATGCATTTGTGAACAGACCTGGATGCTCCCTTCAGCTGCACAGAGATGAGAATTTCCAGAAGGTCCAAAAGCAGCAGAGATTTACACATCAGGACCTGTGGGCAGTGTGATACTCTAACCGATCCAGTGCTCTTACATCAATGCAAAACCAAAATATAAATGAGTAACACTGACAGATGCTTTCCTTGACTGAGAGCAGTAGGTCTAGAGGTACATTGAAGTTACTAATTCAGGGGGTTAGACATTACTGATCTTCTAGTGCCAAACTCTTTACATTCACGTTATTCTGGGGAAAGAAGAATTTGGGAAACCAAATGTCACTGTTGACTGTGCAGCTGCTAATACGGTGACACAGGTACATGCCACCCAAAGACTTTCGGTTGGTGGATGCAGCCTGGAAAAGGCTAATAACAACACATCTGCCTCAGCCTCTCTGCAGCCCTTGCCGTGGGAGGAGATGCATTGCTCAGTGAGTTTCAAAAACGAGTAGTGAGGCTGTCCTTGCTCACCACAGAAATTTTGGCCCCAGGGAGGTAAGGGCCTTATCCTCCGTTGTCCCAGGCTGCCCAGAGCAAGTGGGGCCAGGGAAAGACGCTGTCCCTCTGTTAAGAAGGAGGAGCTGTGGGGAGTCCCTGGCGCCAGGCCTGGGGGCAGCTGCTTCAGGCATGGCAGAGGGGCCCATCACTGCCCTGAAACCTGCTCCTGCTCCTTCCCCTCGCACTGCAGCCAGTGCCTGCTGCCCCTGCCAGTGCCTTTGCTAGGGAACTCTTTGATAGGCAGCCTGCCTCCTGCTAGAGTGATGTTTCAATCAGACAGAGGCTTTTCTTGTGGGGGGAAAATAAGAAAAGAAAGAAAGAAACCCAGCTATTCCCTCTCAGAAAGTTTCACAGTGATCCTGTGAATTATTATTTGAATCTGACCATATTCAGAGACATATTTTCCCTCAGAATTGCCAGCTGGCCCCAAATTCTCTGCCCTGACTGCACTCAGAAGTCTTCATCCTAATCCCAAACTATTCATCCCAACACTTCTGCTGCCATCAATAGATTTAAGATGTTTTTAATGCCTTCCTTGAACTCGCCTTGTCTACTGTCAGCCAGCCAGAAGTGGTTTTTATCAGGAATAAGATTCAAAGAGCCTGCCCTGCAGCAATCCCATCGTGCACTTCTTTGTCAGAATCCTAATGACGATTTATATATACTTAAGAGACTATCTCCAGCTGTAAAACTGAAAAGCTTCTGGGGGTCTATACAGTTCCCTGACCTCAGACCTATTTTTATATTTTGATCTTGGGGATAGTGCCTCCCAACACTCCGAATCCTCCAGTTATCCCTGCGGTAACAAAGCGCTAGCTTAACCAGTAGTAGCAAGACTTAAAACAGGGCACTCAGGATCAAAGTGGCTAACAAACTTGAGTATTAGCCACTGCGTCAGCCCTAGACATAGTCACGTTAAACTGTAGCATGAATATGGCTAAGCCTCCATGCTAAAACTAAACATTGCGCTCCAGAGGACGTGCATCTAAAGAGCCATTTTCACTGAGGTACATATGAAAGCATGCTCAATTTACCATGCTAAACAGACATCCGCTGCAGAAGTTCTCCTCCCAGTCAGAGAGGAATTATACAATTATGTTACTTCTGGGCTCCATGGAGCTATTTTTAACATTTTTCCTTCGTTATTTGCTTTCAAACAATTACAGAAGATATTTTGCCCTATTGATTCAGTAGAAATGAGGAAATACGGAGAGTGTGAGAGCACTGATGAGTCTGGATTAAGAAAAAACATAGCCAGGATAAGATTCTGTCAATGAACTGACACTTCATTTTCCTTCCATTGTCTGATTACCAGAAGAACAGTACACTAGCAACAAGGATGATCACATGAAGGCGGGAAAACACAACTGTCAGGCTTCAAGGACAAAGCCTATTCTTACATTGCCATTCCTTAAATCCAGACATTAGAGCAAAAGGAATGAGAAAAAAGCAGCTCACTCATGGATAGCTTACTGAGGATACTGCAAAAGATTATGCTAATCTTCACTTCATTGTCCTCTGCAAAATGTTTTCATACCATGCCTTTTATCTGTGGAAGGGATGCACAACCTCTCAACTCTGTGACAGCGAGCACTTTCTGTGTGGTTTCTGCGTAATTAACACCAGCACTAGACCTTTTCATTTTTGCTACTCAAGCTTATGGCCTTTTAAGGGTACCCACAGGGAAGCATCCCTCACCCCTTTGCTTGTGGCCTAAGTGATAGTCCCAGCTTATCCTTAGCTACATATACCATCTGTTAATAGCAGAAGGATCAAAAACTTTTGGCTAGCCTGCATTTTCCAAAGAATGGGGGCAGGCAGCATAAACAACACATTAGACAAGATTTCTAAGAGTTTTAATTCTGAGTTGGGGCCTAAAGACTTTCGGTTTTATTTCAACTGCCATTGCATTGTTGTCTAGATTATGTTCACACGCACAGTCATGTTAGGAGGTGGCTGAATTAGATAAAAGTCAGCATTTAAGATGAAATCCATTCTAACATAATCTGATTTTATCAAGAAAGTATGACATGTTGGATACCCATTTTTCTGACAATCTGCACACAATAAACACTGAAGGTGCAATTTTGTGCTAAAGTGACCATCTCACTTTTTGAGAGTAAAAGAAGATTCTTGAGAGTGTATTTCATATCAGTGATAGTGGGAATTGCACCCCAATAGTGACACAGGAATTGCCTCTGAGCATCACAGACCTGATCTGACACTCACAGTCAGACACTTCTTTATTTCCAGAAATGGTGGAATGCTTAAAAAGTGAAATCAACAAATTATTGTGGTGCTTCAACATTAATACTTATTTTCACCAGCTTTCCTACATGCAGATTTTATACAATTAAGCATGGGGAATTTTTAGTCCTTTTCTGCCCAGGTACATTATTTCCCTGGTCCTTTTTCCCACCAGGCCTTATCATACTGGTGCTCTGGCCTCCAGGCATATACACATCACATTTCTTTTGAAGGCAGAAAACACACAAGCGCATGTCACAACAGTAGCGCATGTTTTCCAGACTCACTACATGCTTTGCCCCCTGCCCAGGAGCAGGGGCTAGCACGGGAGCAGCCTGCTTCACGACACAGCAGGCACATCTAGCAGCAGGGCAGTGACTTGTGGAGGCTTTGGCCTGACCATGCAATTCCCAGACCCACTAAGGCTCTAGCAGCTCATCTTTGTCTCCTGACACTTTAGAGTTTGTGGGAAGGCTACCATCAACCCAATGAATTAAAAACCAGGGGTAATTTGGTGTATTCTTGAGATTACAGCCGAAGCTGCCTTGGAAGTAGACTACGCTGTAGAGAGTGACTAGACCTCTGCATTGCCTTTCTGGGTATGATACTGGATAGATGGAGCTAAACCCCTCACGGTTTGTCCAGAAGCACCAGATGTGGTTATATGGTAGGGATGGGCTAAAATCACAGCTTTTCTTTCCATTTCCATGTGCATTGACATACTGTCCCCTCCCCAAGAAAGGCAAATGTGCCTTGAGATAGTTTGGCAACATGACAGATGGTAACTACCACTGTGGCTTATTATAGTGCTGCTGATGTCTCAGATGTGCACTAAACTCATACAGTGACAGGAAGTCTCAAGGAAATGTTGTTCTACATTTTTCTGCACAGGCATAATCCCTTTTCAAACAAACAAAAAAACCAAAGACATGAAGATTTAAAACCCTATCTGTCAGGATGTCCTGCACAGAAGGGTAAACACTACAGAGAAACTCTGTGTTCCTCATCTGAAGTAGCACTATGTTCTTAAATCTGAAACCAGCTTGTTCATCACTGAACATAAAGAATTCGAAAGCCTCACAACTCCAGCCAGTTCTCCTCCAAACAACCTGAAGTTTCTATCTACCGCACAGAGAAACAGGCTTGTGCTTGAAAGAGAGAGTTTTTTAAAACTTACAGGTGGGAGTAAACAATTAGTTAAATTTGTGTCACTTCAGTGTTCTGAACTAAAAAATACAGCATTTTTTTTTTAAATACCATCCTTTGACTTGTTAAGACCTTGTATGTTCTCAAGTCCCATCAAAACCAATGCAAATTCTCTATGGGGAGTATGGGCAGGTCACAGGATGCTTATGCTCACCTTTCATCTCTGGAAACCTGAGCTGGAATCCTGCATTAGGTGGCAAATGAACACAGAAGTGCTGGTTGCTGGCAATCCCTCACCATGCCTGAAAAATCAAGCCATAACTTTCTTCTTAGAGAGGCTGCCAAGAAAGGATCTTTAGAAAACTGGGCTCAGGCAGCTGAGATAAACAGAGAAGAACTTTCCCAGAATCCAGCCACACTTTGTCAGACCCAAGCTTAGTCCTATGAACTTTCATTTTCATAGGCACTGCCAATAACATCTCATTTTACAAAGATATTTAGGAAAAAGGAACTGCACTAAGAACTACTACCACAGGCTCAAATGCTGTGAAGTTTTCACTGAGAAAAGTGGGAAAACAAACACCTATTTTACATTTTGAAGCTGCTCTACAAGAAACAGTTCATGATCTGGAAAGTAGAATTGGAAGTCACTTTTGCATTCTCTGTAAACACAAATCACTAAGGTTGCTATCATTATAAAAATAGTCATAGTGTTCTAAAGGGATTTTTTCATTTCAGCAGGGATTTTAGCTGGTCAGTTCAAGAAGAATTCATATAATTTGTGATGAGAATTGAATAACAGACTGTCCTTACAGTGTCCAAACTATAAAACAGATTGAAGCAACCTTATAAAATTAAAGGGATGGACAAGTTACATGATAAATTTTCATTCTTTCTTCTAAAAGGGAAATATCTCAGTGTGATATCTCAGTGCATGCAAAAAAAGCCCTGCCATCAGATAGGATCTTTCTTTTCTAGTTCTCATTCAGCTCCACTAACACACCTGGAATTACTTCTAGTCTGCACCAGTTTACGTGAAAAGAAAAGAACACACGTTTCTTTCTGAACTCTGAAAGACAGATTTTCAGGTCATGTAAACAGGAACAATAGAAGATTGCCCCTGTGTCATTGGGATAATTTTAAACAATTTTAATAGGACCATTTATGCACAGATATAAAGATATAACATAAATATAACATTTCCTTGTTGCCAAAATTCACATCAGACTTGCAATGCCCACAGAATAATAATTCCTGTAAACTGTCTGAAACTTCAAAAGAAGGCAATTTCCTTTCCTACCTTCAGCCAGGATCCCAGTACAGTGACACTCCAAATAAAACTAAATGAGCCTGTGCTTGTACGAGGAAAGCCTTCATTAGACTCAAACCAATAGGCTCAAAACCTTTCGTTCACTGCCTGTAACTCTATTGTCTGTTGGAAGTTTCCAAAATTTTTCCGTGATTTGGAAAAAATGAGGTAAGTTTGCTAGCGCCTCTTTAAATAAATCTTTAAAAAGTTATCCAAAATGCCACTCTCAGTAGCCAGTCCATTAAGTCTCCTATTAACTGGAGACAAAAACCCTCACCAGCAACTCAGCCTTTCTGTAATAAATGCACAAATAATCTAGTCTGAGTTTCATAAAATTGGCAGTCCACCTAACAGTCGCAGTCCACCTAACAGTCACAGTCCCTGCAAACGCTAAAAGTCACTGGTTTCTGTCTTCAGTGATTCAGTTTTGTGGAATTATATTAGACTAGATCTCATAGACCTCTGCACAACAGCATTGCTGTGAAAACACCACTTACTGGCTACCTAGAGTTTTACTTGCTATAAGCTGTTTAGACCACATGAAACCTGCAATACACTGTTAGATCTTTACAAATTTCATGAAATCTTTTTCGGATATCCAAAAAATCCTGAACTGCTTGAATCTTTTGTCTCCTAGCACTGGGGACTGACCCATAATCTCTTTCCCAGCCAGTATACCAAATCTGTAGCCAACCTTGTCACTGACTCCAACAGCTGCTTAAATTCACCAGAGGGGATAGCAGCAATCCTACTTCTAAAAGAACACCACAAGGCTTACGTTCATGATGCCTTGAGGAGACACTGAAAGGAAGGTCAAAGGTGAAGAAAAGATAAAGTGCAGTACAAGAAGATCAGTAAAGTTGAATCTTCTTGATGAAAAACTCATGTCTGTTTCTTCATGATGCAAACAACATAAGTTCATTTCAAAAAGCTTCTGGTTTTTGTTGATTTTTTTCCCTTCTCTTTTGGTTTGGAGTATTTTGAAGTTTATTGAAGGATTTTTTTCTTTTTTTTAGGTCAGAGCTCTGTGCATCTAAAAGCCTTATTCAGTTGTTCTTGTCACGAGTACTTTGTCTTACACAGGCTGCATTACTCTTGTAAACAGAGGCAGCATCAAAGTGAAAGCAGATAGAGTCACATCAGTGGATTAAGGCCTTCTGCATGATAAAGTAGCTACCTAGGGTAGGATAAACTTAATATGTGAAAGAATGTTATTGAGGAGGAAGAAAGTGCCAAAACTCTGTCATTCTCTTCGTAATGTCCTAATCTAATGCCTGACACCAAGGCCTTAGGCCAGTGTTAGTGTTAATCAATGAAATACCCATCTGTGTTCCCTGTCCTTATCGCTATTTAAAACTAGCCTAAACTCAATTATTTTCCCTTAGAGACCAAGATGGGATATTAGGTTGAGTGAAAGGGATTGTGTCCCACAAAGAAATCCCAGTGTTAAAATGCAGAGGTGTCAACATTGCTAACTAAATTTCAGTTAAACAAAGATTAAATGCTAGTTCTTTGGACATAAAACACTGCATAGATTAAATCTGGTTAAAGACCCTTATTTAGAGAGTGGCTAAAAACTGTTAAGCAGTTTAATCAACTTATAATGTAAATTTTGTTCCCTCGTATGCATTATTTATCCCCTGCAATAAGCATTGTACAATAAATGTTTGAAGAGCCCACTCGGCTAAAGCAATAGGAAAGCACAGCCCCTTGCTCTTACCCAAAGCTGCGAATGATACAGACATTGCCAGATACATAATGGTTGTCTGAGGAGTATATAATTTATCCCACAAGTGAACTGCAAATCTCATAATTCAAGACTGCCTGAGTCACGAATGAGTTATGGAGGTGGTTTTCACAAGTGGGATTAATCTCACATCCCATCGATGCTCATTATTGTATTTTTGGTTCATATCATCAAGATATAAAATAGTGTCTTTTTTATTTTATTAAATTTTCCAACTTGTTTGGCTTATCTTTTTGTACCTTTTTTTTTTTTTAATGAGACCTCTGTGAAGACAGGAAGACTCTGCAGAAGTACAAAGATATTAAGGGCACTTTCAAGTGGATATGTAGAAAAGAGATAAATAAACCTCTGAATTAACAAGGAATAAATACTTTCAGATGCTTTGTAATGAGCACTTTCTGGGGTTAATTTCTGAATAGTCACCATGCTGAACTCACCACGTGCATTTCTTTATCATTTTCTTTTCTGTTTCCTTTCTTAATTGTAAATTAATTGGGAGTACTTCACTACCACAAGCACTATTTTTCTTTTTGGCAACTCTTTTAAGATTGGCAGTGAAAAAAGTTGCAGAAGCGAATAACAAAAACATTTTCTTCTAAATTAAGAGATATGCATTCTCTTAGGCATATATGAATAAAAAAGACACTGAAGTGACTAAAATCAGATAAGCATTTCCAATATGACCATCAGTACCAGAGGAAAAAAAAAAAAGAAAAAACATCTCTGGCTCACTTTCTCTGCCAGTAATTCACCAAGTGCAACCGTCCTCGTGGTATTGGTCTTACTCTTAGACATCACACTCATTTGTTTTTGGTTCAGTACACCTTTTTGTTTCTCTTTGAACTACCACTACAATTTCCTTGATTGCCACTTTGCATCTTTGTTTAACATCTCAAGCAAATGGACTGAAGAGAGGGCAATAACATTTTCTTAGCACTGTTAAGCACAGGACGCTGAAAAGGGTTTTGGGTGCGGTGAATGTTTTTTATTCTTCTTACCCAGAAGTATAGGCATAAATGCAATGTAGCTTTCTGACTGTGGGGGTCCCTGCTCTTTCTCTTGTCCAGCAGAAGTTCTACTGAGTATGTACTTTGGTAAGCAATATGTACATTTTCTCACTTGCAGAGTAGCCTCTGCTTTTTTAGACTTGAAGTCTTCTTCATTTAAAAAGTAACGGATTTCTGTCTCAGTTACTTGGGAGCCCAGACATGGGAGCTGGTTTTATGTCATATACAGTCAGGAGGAAAAAACAAACATGATTGTGTGAGGGTTTGGGGTTTTTTTTTCCAAGAGGGAGGGATACAATATTTTAAATTATAGGCAGTTGTGAAATTTTGGTTTACACAGGGCAGAAAATGTAAGTAGTTCTTGGGTCATTTAGATATTTCTCAAGGTGACAGTTGGAAAAGTTCATAAAAAAGCGTTGTTTGAAGCCTGAAAAAGTAATTTTGTCAAGATTTATGGGCAGTATTAAAGACATGAGGAACTAAGGGATTCAAAAATCTGCTTCTAACATAGCTGAGTGAGCTTTGGCTTGTGCTTTAGAAAGCACTGTATCTTCTTGGGTTAGCAGAAATTGTTAATGATAATATAGAGTAGAAGGTTGGTGCGAAGGCTTCTCTTAAAAATTATGCTTTTTAGATCCATTCTCCTCTCCAAGGTCTCAGTATTACTTCGACTGAATAAAATTGTTCCTAGAGGGTTGCATTACAAAGACTGAGTCTACCCTATTTTGATGATTCCCAAACTTAAAAAGAGGCACACACCACAATAAATAAAAAGGCGCTGCTACTAGCAGGCATTTAGAAGTCCCATACTGGAGAAAACTTGAAGCCAGCTGTCTACTGTTCTGATCACAAATCAACCTTTCATGTTCACAGTGACAAACACTAAAAGAACATGCTGGTTTAAAATTCTTAGTACTTCCTAACTTTTTTTTTTTTCCAAATTTAGGGGTACTTGGGTGGCTTTAGGTGGGTTTAGGGTGGCTAGGGAGGGGTGTCTGAGGAGGTCATTGAAAACCTTGCACTTATGAACTAGGGCAAAGTTTTGCTACTTGCTTCACTCCACAGCTTGGCATTAGAGGGCATTGTGTTATTATGGCTCCCCTCTCATGAGACAGACATAAAACCGGAGATTCATCCGCATGTATATAAATAAAAGTCCAGACTCCCTGCCACGAGTTGCATCAGGTGTATTAATACTGCAGCTGTAATTCATTCTTCCTACTTGAAACTCCCTGCAGTTTTTGCAAGCAGTTTACTTTCTACCTGAAATTGCTGGATGCTATTTCTGTGCATGATAAATACATGCTATACTGCAGAAATGGCAGCATTTCAGTGACAGTTAAATGCTTCCCTGCTTAAGCGCTATGCAAAAAAGTGTGGCTGACCACTTGAAATCCTTGTAGGAAACATTGTGAGCTTTGAGATGCTGGTGGTGGGAGGGCCTCAGGCTAAGAGCTGAATGCTCAGAAAAAGCACTTGATAGAGCACGGTGTTTTCTTTCTTTTAAATTTTTAGAGGTAAGGGGTCCCAGAAAAAATGAGGCAGTGGCATGGATTGCCTTGGAGCACATCACACACAAGAAGAATCTGAATCCAAATCGGCAATACACTTGCAGGAAATTAGCTTCCCTTTTACTGATGAAGAAGCGTGTTTACTGATGGAGAGCTGAGGCAGGGGACATACCTCAGGCAGACAAGCAGAGCCAAGAAAAGACTCCCCATCCCCTGTGCACCCCTGCACTGTTTCAGCCATGGGCCACTCTCCCAAAGCTATGGTGGTGCAGAATGGCTCTGCCCCACCACCATCATAGGGCTGGAGCTGTAAGCTACAAGACAACCAATCTCATGCAAAGGACACAACCTAGTGCAATTCCAATACAAATTATGTATGAACATACATAATCAGCGTGACCTGGATAGGCTGGAAAGCTGGGCAGAGAGGAACCTGATGAGGTTCAACAAGGGCAAGTGCAGGGTCCTGCACCTGGGGAGGAACAACCCCATGCACCAGTACAGGCTTGGGGTGGACCTGCTGGAGAGCAGCTCTGCGGAGAGGGACCTGGGTGTCCTGGTGGACGACAGGTTAACCATGAGCCAGCAGTGTGCCCTGGCTGCCAAGAAAGCCAATAGGATCCTGGGGTGCATCAAGAAGAGTGTGGCTAGCAGGAGGAGGGAGGTTCTCCTTCCCCTCTACACTGCCCTGGTGAGGCCTCATCTGGAGTACTGTGTCCAGTTCTGGGCTCCCCACTTCAAGAAAGATGAAGAGCTACTTGAGAGAGTCCAGCGAAGGACTACGAGGATGGTGAGGGGACTGGAGCACCTCCCCTACGGGGAGAGGTTGAGGGAACTGGGCTTGTTCAGCCTGAAGAAGAGAAGGCTGCGAGGGGACCTTATAAATGCCTACAAATATCTGAAGGGTGGGTGTCAGGAGGATGGGGACAAGCTCTTTTCAGTGGTGCCCAGTGACAGGACAAGGGGCAATGGGCACAAACTGAGGCACAGGAAGTTCTGTCTGAACATGAGGAGGAACTTCTTCCCTCTGAGGGTGACGGAGCACTGGAACAGGCTGCCCAGGGAGGTTGTGGAGTCTCCTTCTCTGGAGATAGTCAAGACCCGCCTGGACGGGGTCCTGTGCGGCCTGCTGTAGGTGACCCTGCTTCAGCAGGGGGGTTGGACTAGATGACCCAAAGAGGTCCCTTCCAACCCCTACTATTCTGTGATTCTGTGATTCTGTGATAGTAGCACAAGACAATCGGAAAGCGCGTTGTGAAATTCAGCAATTCAGTCACGTTTGTTGTTAGTGTACAGTACTGTACACTAGTTGGAGAGAACTGTCTCAGAGTCAAGTGGATCAAAAACAGTCTATGAGAGCCAACTAAAAAAGGCTATTGTACTTAGTTGACTGAAGTGGAGAATTAAGTGCTCTCCCTCAATTAAGGAAAGTGTGGTGGAGCTGATTAACCTGCTTGTTGCCTTGGTAACCTGAGTTTTAGATTGTAAATGAATACCTAAGGCTGTGGATACCTTTTATGAGACAAGAGTCTTATGAACTGTTTGAGTGAGAGAACTACAGGGCTGAGAGGTACTGACACTTCATGTGTTTGTGAGCCAACACTATTGATAAGAGATAGTCAGTGCTACTATTTATGCTACTATTTATGCAAGTCACCAATAAATAACATGACAGGCATATGCTATGCTGCAGCTGCCTCACAAGTGGTGCACACAGACCTCAACACTCAAAATCTCTCATTAGTGCAACTCCTCTGAGCCACCACAAATGCTGCCTGGCTTTGGATTGGGCTGAGCTCTCATAGCTTCCACTGAAACCATCAGAGCTCCAGTATGCAAAGTGCCCATGCTGCACCTTGTGCACCTCATCTCTCTGCTCACTTCATTCTTTTTCTTTTGTGCATCTCAGGCTAATGGAAAAGATTTCATATTTATTAAGATTAAGCATCTTCCACCAGCTCCCAACCCCTTTCTAGAAAAGGCCTGAGGCTACATTCTCCCCTCAGTTACACCTGTCCAATCCCATTGACTTCAGTGAGATTGAACAGGTGTAAGCAAGGAGAAAATTTGGCCCCCTGTTGTCTATGAATTGCATTATCTGTGTTCACCACTGCCTTGACTTTATGTCACTGGCAAGTATAATTAATTTATAGTTTGTCTTACTCTCTTAGTTGTTTAATAAATAGATGAAAACAGAAGACTCCTAAGGGACTTAATCCTGTTACCTGTAATAGAAACTCCCCTACTGATACAGCTTCTTCAAGAATATCCTTCATACTTCCTCTTCTTTTTATCAATGCTTTATGAATTTTCATTATCTTCGCTGGAGTTTGCAGTTCTGCAGAATCGTATTTCTTGTGTGTCATGATGTGATGTTAGGAAAAAACAGTGACACCACTCGCTGCTGAAAATGGAGCTGATCTTAAACTGAAAATATCTTCCATTTGACTTTTGCCGTGACTGATGTCTGTACTTTGCATGAGAAACACCATCAACTGGCAATTAGTTACAATAAATCACATTGCCATAAAGACTGTTGGCTGAATTAATTCAAAGACAAAATCAAGGAGTCCTCAGGAAAGACAAATGACTCTTTAGGAGATTTAACTACAGAATCACAGAATGGTAGGGGTTGGAAGGGACCTCTGTGGGTCATCTAGCCCAACCCCCCTGCCGAAGCAGGGTCACCTGCAGCAGGCTGCACAGGACCTTGTCCAGGCGGGTCTTGAATATCTCCAGAGAAGGAGACTCCACAACCTCCCTGGGCAGCCTGTTCCAGTGTTCCGTCACCCTCAGAGTGAAGAAGTTCTTCCTCATGTTCAGATGGAACTTCCTATGCTTCGGTTTGTGCCTATTGCTCCTTGTCCTGTCGCTGGGCACCACTGAAAAGAGTTTGGCCCCATCCTCCTGACACCCACCCTTCAGATATTTATAAGCATTTATGAGGTCCCCTCTCAGCCTTCTCTTCTTCAGGCTGAACAAGCCCACCTCCCTCAGCCTCTCCCCGTAGGAGAGATGTTCCAGTTCCCTCACCATCCTCGTAGTCCTTCGCTGGACTCTCTCCAGTAGTGCCTCATCTTTCTTGAAGTGGGGAGCCCAGAACTGGACACAGTACTCCAGATGGGGCCTCACTAGGGCAGTGTAGAGGGGAAGGACAACCTCCCTCGACCTACCGGCCACACTGCTCGTAATGCACCCCAGGATCCTGTTAGCTTTCTTGGCAGCCAGGGCACACTGCTGGCTCATGGTCAACCTGCCGTCCACCAGGACACCCAGGTCCCTCTCCACAGAGCTGCTCTCCAGCAGGTCCGCCCCAAGCCTGTACTGGTGCATGGGGTTGATCCTCCCCAGGTGCAGGACCCTGCATTTGCCCTTGTTGAACCTCATCAGGTTCCTCTCTGCCCAACTAACTAGTCTTGTGAGCCTGAATTGAAGCTTTCTGAATAGCATTTACTGTTCTATATGCTTAGCAGAAATTTGGGGCTATCTGACCACCTTCCAACTGTCCCAGAACTAAATCTATTCTTTATTGAACTAGGAATGTATAAAGCTGTTGCTTGATACCAGCATAATCAGTCAAGTGTAGATAAAAGGTCATCTAAAGCAGGAAAGAGAAAGCTTCACCCCAATGAGAAGGAAATCCCTCCAATGAGATTGTCATGGCTATTTCTGCTAAAACCAATAAACTCAAGATTAATATACTTTAAGCATAAAGAAGGAAGTTAGCAATCCTTACCTGTCTTCCATATGACACTTTTTAGTTTTCTGAGCACTTTACAGTAGGCACTATCATCATCCCTATCTTGTAGATGTGTTACCAAGAGGCACACTTGAGCCGAAGATCATCCAGCACAGCAAAGGGAGAGCAATAACCAGAACGCAGGCTTCCCAAGGTCCAATCTAGCATGCTGTTCTCTAGACCAGACCTATTGTGCACCACAGAAAGTTGGTTGAGTTGAATCCCATTCCAACACGGTCACTTCACAGGCACTGAAAACTCTGCTCATTCCTGTATCAAAAAATCTGACTTGTCTTGTATAGTATTTTTGCTTTTCACATTTTTTGAATACTGTTTCTGGTTTCCTCTGAACTTCTAGTCAAATCTAAGCAGCATTAAGAAGTTTACAAAGGCAGGATGATGAATGATTGACGGTGCCTTTTGCTGCATTAGTGATGCAATTAAAGTAATTATTGAATGACTGTCAAGTCAAGAGCAGGCCACCCGCTCCACACGTGGCATTCTTCTCACCTTCTACTAAATTAGTGCCTCTCCTCCTAGACATATGGATTTCCTGTCACGGAAACAATCTTCTTCCAGTAGAGATACAAGAGACTATTTTGCCAGCATTGTGCAACTTGCAGCTGATAACTAGAACTCAATGTATTATGCATGTTCTACTGCTGTAATAAGTACAGGATTGACTTGTTTACTACCACCAGTGCTGCCTCGATTAGCACTGTGTTTCTCTAGGCCATTATTCACTGGTGAAAAGAAGTTTAGACCCATTTGGTTCTCCATTAATCCAACAGTGTGAAACAAACTGGTTAATTTTTCAGCTTGTGTTGTTTGTTACTTAATGAGGAGAAATCGATTATTTCATTGCTATCATTAACACCCTATTTATGAAGTGCAACATCATTTGTTTTTCAATGTTGAGCAACAAATTAGTACCTCTTCTTTCTCCATGGGAATTCTGTCTCAAAATTTCCCTGATCAGGCCAAAATGCACTTGCAGAGTCCACAGCACAGTGCCCTGGAACAGGCTTCAAGACAAGCCCTTTGGCTATGGTCAGAGTTGGGAAAGATTTTTCCTTTTCATTGCTACCAATTGGAATTGATACAAGCCTGGCATCTAGGATCTAAGGCTCATTCACTCTGGCTGTTCATGTACCTCCAAAGACTGTAAACAGGTAAGTAAAGCCTGAATCTATCCAAACTTCAAAATTCCACCCATATTTCTACATCTTTATATAGCATCAAGCAAGGAATTCCCCAGTGGGACTAGAAGGACTCTTCAGACTGCAGATGAAGACACAATGAACTCTTGGATTTTGTTTAATGCAGGCAACAGACAGTTGCTAGCCAAGGTCAGCTGCCCTGTCTAGGGATGAAACTGCCCACTTGAGCACATGGTGTACCAAGGCCAGCCAGACCCTTGGCTATTGTCAGGGTAAGGTGGGAGAGTGTGATAAAAGCCCTGAAAAGTAACATCAGGAACAAAAGAGACAATGGACTGAGAAATTAAGGAAAGCAGAAACAGGTCCACAGAGGAAGAAAAAACAAGTATAAATCTGTAGATTAAAAGATTAGACATAATATATGTAAAGTATAGATTTAAGACAGCCACAGCTTCTCCTGTAACAAGTTACGGTCATTAAAAGTCCAAGATAATTTTCACTGTGCTGCCAATACCATTACTTGTCCACAGGCAGATGACATCATCTTAAAAAAATATATTCCAGGCAGAAAGGCATCCCCAAGTCTAATCCTGCCTTTTCCAGTTCCTTCTGGGTATCTCTTGAATCACTGTACTGATTAACATTACAGCAGTTTGGTTTTCTGCCATGGTATTAACTGGAACGATCAAGCTCCTGGGAGATGAGGAGTTGCACTCCATGTTTTTAGACTTCTCAGGCTGCCACAATTCTGATTATTTCCTCCTTCTTCTCATCTGTCAAGTATAACAGTGTAGGGTCAACCACTCATCAGCATCTGCTGATGGTCATCTCTACTGGGGCTACTCGCCAGTTGTTTATTGATCTGTTTTGAGGGGACATAGACCATACTGGAAGGACAAAAAAACCCACAACAGTACCATTCATGTAGTAGAAAATAATTTTAACCCTGCCGTTCTTAGTAGTCAAAAAATATACATCTGGTGCATCTCACCTTAATCTTGTGAGTGGCAGCTAGAAGCACAATACCTATAAAACTAGACACACTTCAAAAGAAGAATGGGAACTAAAAGAAAAAAAGTCAACCAGAAAACCAGCTGCTCTTACTTCAGATCTGAGAGTCCATTGAGTGCACCCTTTTACATTGCTCTAAAATGCAACAGGGAAGAGTGTTCTTGTAGCATTTCAAAGAGAAGCCAAATATGCAGAGATCGCTGTTTCTCATGATACTTTGGAGAGAAGAGGGATTGTGGTAGCTGGGAATCTCCCAGCCAGCAACAGAAGGATTTTTTTAAGCATTGACGTATAGTAGTGTCCGCAGGATACCACTGACTCAGCTCACCGGCTCCCTAGAAACCTAAACCTGGCCTTGCTGGTATTATGTGAGGTGACCGCTGTTGAACAGGATGATTTTGCTGTACCTAAGAGCTCTTCCTTGCACTCCTCAAAAGCACTTGCAAAGAGAACCACAGTAAACACAAAAGTCAGAAAGTTACTATGTGGAGACAGCTATCTTTTTTGCAGACTATGTTGTATCCAGGATTTTCTGATGTAAAGCTATTTTTGCCTCTCTTTATCCTGTCCTATAAGTTGTCACTGAAATAAAAGCATGATCTTGTTAGAACTTGCTTCCCACCTTGTTCAGTTTGTACATGCTGGTGTTAAACTACATCTCCCATGTGGTGTCACCAAAGTGTAAAGACCAAAAAAATCAGCCTACCAACAATGAATTGGTAGACACAGGAGAAAAATCAAAACAGAGATTTAAAGCTAAAGGTCAAGAGCAAAGAGGTAAAGGAGGGAAGGGGTCAGACAATTTCATTCCCAGTTTAACTAAAACCTGCTGTAATTGTCTGCATAAGCTATTTAATCTCTGTGCCTCGTGTACTTACCCTCCTCTGAAGCAATGGAGCTGAAGCCAATCCATCTAGGGGAGTAAGTGAAGCTTCATAATTTGTCATGGCTCTGATCTGCCAAGAAGCTGCTGAATTTCTTACATGTCAATTAAGCTCAAAGGAGGGAAGGCCCCAGTCATGACTGTGTTGAGAATGTTGCTCCACAACACAGTCATGAAACGACATGAGAAAATGTGGAGAACATTTCCTCTTTAAGCTATTTCCAGATCTTGGTTACCTATCCCACTATTAAGCCTTCTTGAGAGAGTAATTTGTTACAGTTTTTTGCAGCATGTTCGTCCTAACCATTTACGGTGTTGTACCATTCTGAGAAGTGACATTATGAAAAGAGAAAGGGCTCCCTGTTCAGAGAGGCTTACTACATTCCTAATTAAATGTGGTTGGAAAACACCTCAAAAGATGCTAGATATCTAACTTTCATCCTGAAGACCCAAGCTGACATCTGACTGTCAGCCAGGATCTCCCTTTTGTTCACAGTGTTGCCAGCAATGATGCATCTGCAACACTGGGTACTAACATCTGCATAACCACCCAGCTTCACTGGGGCTCAGATGCTTCACAAAGATGGAAGATTGGGCCCTAGCAGCCCCTCAGCAATGTTCCCCTAAGCAAGTGCCTCATTAGGATGCGCAAAATCCTCTGAAGTGCCAGGGCTCAACCACTGCACCAAGCAGGAGCTGAGTGTTTTGAGGAACTGTATTCTGGTATAAGATGCAGCAAAAGCTGGGCTACGGTGCAGCCAAGACCTCCTCTAGTGACATAGTTCAAATGGCTTAAGGGCTACCAACCCAGCTGCTTGCTTCAGCTTCAGTTGCTGCCATGATGCTGCAAGTACCTGTATGTGAACTAAACCATTTTAATATGATTTCAATTTACCTGGCTGAGGGGCAGTAATGAACCAGGAGTTGGAGGTTCTTACGCTATTCGGTCACATCTGCACATGTAAATACCCTGCTCTGCCTTCTTCGCAGGAGTAAACTGGATTTTTCTCTAGATAACTGAAAGGCAGAGCTCCTGTTTGAAATATTGTTTGAATGCTTTAGCTTTTTACTGTAGGTCATACTACGTGACAGAATAGCCAGAGCTTCACCTGGGCAGTAACTTGTTATTACTTAAAATAAATGATATAAAACAAAATCCTGCTTTCTATATCAAAACAGATAGACACAGCTATTAGTCCATAGTGAACTGATGTGCTATTTCAGAACATAATCACATCCTGAACAAATAAAAATACTTTGTAAAGGTTATAATAAATTCCTTTTTTTCTAATTACTGCATATTTGTATTGTATCTCAAATAATTCTCTTTTTTTCTCTCCATTCCTCTGGCTTTTCTACTTGAATCAACCATATAAATTACCACCAAAATGGATTAAGTTCCCAGAAATATATTATTGTTTTTACTGTGGAACTGCAGCAATTGTCTGTACAGGAATGGCCATCTTCTCGCATTAGTTATTATGCTCATCCTGCTCGTAACATACTGGAAGTCAGATTCTCATCTAACCTGAGGGGACTGAGGGGACTATTTGCTTTATTCATTTCTCCACCAAACTGGAAACACCTCAACAGTATAATCTGACTAAAGAAATAAAAATGTTCCTGTAGCTATAGTCTGGGTTTGTGTACGCTGCTGAAAGAGGTCAACTCTGTTAAAGGCATGTGAGAAGTGTATATACATATATGCTCACTGCTGGGCAATCACTCCCTTTAATGTGTAGAGAAATCAGCAGAGACTCATACATACTTTTTATTAATTCTTCCTCTATCTTGGTCTGTGCAGGCCTGGTGTGTGCAGTTATTTAGGAATTTATATACCATCGGTTCTAAGGTATGAGATCAGATAAGAAAGTTGGTTAACTACCACACAAATAAATTTGGTGATGTCTTTGAAGAGTCAAGGCCTGCATATAGTCATGCTGCTGTTCTGCTGGAAGACTGTGAAGAAGGATGCCAACACCTATCAAACCAGTAAGGTGAGCTACAGCTCAGTCACCTTATTCTGATGCTGAATAAAAGACTCACACCCAATTCCCCATTCTAGCCCAACATTTCATTTGTCCTGTGGATGGTAAAGACAAAGAGGGAGAAAAGCTTCAACATTTCCAGGTACACTGTGTAAAGACATAAGCAAAATTTTACTTCCCTTACAAACAGAGTTCCTCTTATGTCACCTGCAAAAAAAAAAACCTGCATCTTTTCCTATGTTTGGCAAAGGTAGAAGATATTGTTCTACAGGTGGCTGTTTTCTGGCTTGCTTTCCAGCTCACAAGCCCAAGATGGGGAACAAGGACCAGTTCCCCACGTTTTCTAAGGGAAGATGGAAGAGCATGGTTGCTGCAACAGATATATGAAAGGAATTCTCAGAATGCAAGGCGGGTGACCAAAACACGGACTACAATAACAAGCAGCACATAAAAATCTGGAGAACATGGCAATTGGTTCTGAAGAAAGAACTGCCATGTCTGTAGAGCAATATTCATGTTTCAGCTGTTGAAGTCACTCAAAGCGGTAAGCATGATCATCAGCTGCTCTGTAAGATTCATGTAACTGAGAGGTATTTGAATCAGATCTATGAGACCGTCCTTCACAAACCAAGTTATATTATGTTCGGGTTAGTTTCCCCACTTCCATACAGAAACTCAGAGTGCTAGATGTGGTTTTACCCTTTACATATTAAATAGATACACTGTACAGGCAACAACAGCTGCTCATGAGCCTTATTCTAGGGCATGGAAGAGCTCAAGAGTTTTCTCCCTCATTCACAGAGACAGTAAGTGTATCAGCATCTGTGAATAGCCTATACCATCAGGAGAGTCATTGTCAAAGATAAACTAAATAAAACCTCCGCAAAGTGTGTAAGATCAGTCTGATTTCTTATTCTGACAGAATCACTAATAGTGGCTTAAATTTAGAATCACAGCTGTAATCCTATTCCAAGAAAGTTTTCCAAAGCTGAGATGGCTTCTTGATGAAGCAGATATGACAACTGCATAGAAGCAAAAAAGAAGGTTTTGCAATATCTAGTCTTACAAAAATGTAAAGGACCATGTTTGATTGCATGGATACATACGTGGTACAGATAGGCAAGGGTGAGGCTTGAGGATGAGAGAGATTTGTTGCACATACGTGTTTCTGAAATGTGTCAAGAGCAGATCCACATCCAATGGGAAGTCAGTCTCATATGTAGAAGATAAAGGTAAGATGCTTCCCCATGTGCACCTCTGTTTTTGCCATGCCCCTGCAAGGCTGAAATCAGCTTGGCAAGCAGGCAAAGAATGGCGAACATCTGTCCCTCTGTCCCTACAGACCTTACCCAGTGAAACTCTTGGTGGAATAAGATTCTTTTCAGAAGATCCTGGCCAGAGGAGGCCTGCAGTAACCTATGACAGTTTCCCTCCAGAGAAGACAGACTGCTAGGAAGTGACAAGAAGATATACCTGGTTGTATGGGTACTGAAGAGGCCCAAGTCTGTGTTTCCTGCACAAATGTCTAGATCTCTCCACAGAAGAGTCATTCTCATTCGCTGTCTTTAAGGAACCTGATACCACTGCACGAGGGAAAATCTGAAATGCTTTTTCCATCACTTAGCCCTCTCCCATTACATCTTATGGATCTGGCTGGGACCAAGGGCACAGAATGATAGCTTCACTGCCTTCCAGTTATTCCACATGTGTGGCAACAGGAACCAGCAACTAATAAGGCCACACTGTTCCACACCATAGTTGAACGGGTGTCTCTAGAAGGATGTAAAACCTTGGCACAGCAGGATATATGTGTCAGGTGAGTTAAATTCTGCTGCCACGTGGAAGGAAATAGACTCAGAATGATTACATACGGAGTCACATCAAAACCAGTTCCTGAAAGCAGAACTTCACTGAGCATATCTGCCCTAGAAGATTTTACTAATGACTGAATTTACTAGCAGGTGCCACATTTGAACATCCCATGAGTACAGAAACAGCTCTGCGTAAGTTGGCATGAATGGAAGCTTTTCTGCTCAGGTTAGCAGCATTCCTGCTGGACAGGGCTGAGCTGAAGTTCACTGGAACCAGGCAGTGGCAAGCATCGCTATGGACTCTAAGACCCAAGCAATTCAACACTGATTAAACCACTTACCTTTGAGAAGGTAGGGCCAAAGGTGCGTAAAGTGGGGTGAGGCTCAATGTTTTGCTGACTGCTGTTGAAACTGGTAACAGACTTTGCATATTATATCACCAGGTTTTTTTGGTTGTATTTCACATGCAGTGTTTTTGTGCTTTTGACTTTGAGGTGTGAGGGGGAAGGCTCTAATCATATGGCCTTGTGCAGATGCTCCATTTGCATTTCTATTAATCCAGGCCCTCCTGGAGACGTTTGAGCGTAGGCACAGCATGCTCTGCTTTTGAACTTGTGAGAACCCATACCACTGCTTAATAACTTAATGCATATGTATAACCTCCTTCAGACAGCCCACTAGGAGGCAGAAGCAGGGGGAGGCGCTTGGAGTGCGTAGGCTGCAGGGCTCTATGTAAATGCATTTTGACAAGGAGGGTACCTTGTCAAATAAAGAACCCAGCTCCTTAGCACTGGGCTGGCACTGATCTAGGTCAGAAAACTTGTTTTACCGGAATTTGTACAAATGAGAGTTCACATGGATCTGCTGGAGAATGTTTAAGGTGTCTAGCAACTTTGCTCGCAGCACTTCAATGCAATAATGATACAAACTTTCCACACAAACTTTCCTACACAAACCAAAAAGAAGCCTGGGTCTTTCTCCCCCTCTACTTATACCTTCCCTGAACACCTCCTCAGAAGGATACCCAACCCTATTTCAGTAAAATGCCACAAAAACCATAAGAAATGGCAGTTTCCCCATGTTTGAAGTGCTTAATAGCTAACGGCTTAGAGCCGCATCCTCTGGATAGAACTGGACTGAGATGTCTTACTAAGAAATACCTTTCATTGCAAAATAGAGTTAAAAGAGAAAGTCTTTTACAGAAAACCTTTTCTGGAGCCCATTTCTGCAGAACACCTGCAAGAGGAAAGATAAGAGACCCACAGATTTCAGCACAGATGGGTGCATACAGGGCCCCAGGACCGCTACGTTAGCATGCCCACATGGCCTACAACTGGCCTGCATCCTGCCAGCAGGGAGAGGGACAAAACCTTCCAACCCCAGCACACCCTTGTCCATACAAACTACTCCAAACAAACTGCCAGCCACCTTACTGCTGCTGCTCTTCCCTGGGATGCCCTGGCCCAGGACTCGCTCTGAAAGAGGGCAGGAGGGGATCTGAACTGGGCTTGGCCACATCCAGAGTGAGTACCAACAGCAACAGGAGACTAGAGAAGGGAGGAAGAACTAGTTCTGAATGTGTCATCTTTTCCTCTCAAAAAAATTGCACTGTTCATTTTGATGCTAAACAAAAACTAACCAACTTCCCAAATGTTGTCTCTCCCACCCCCACCATAACTCCTGCTTTCCAGCCAGCTCCAACGAATGTTGTAAGAGGTTAACAAGAAACACTCTGCAAAGTCAACACCATTTTATAATTCTCCTACACTTAAAAAAGAAAGTGTCAGTTACTTTCTCCACACCCTTCTGAAGTCCTCATTAAAGTCTCCTCTATGCAGGCCTAGCTCCCTGTGAAATTGGTTTACACCAAATTCCAGGAAAAGGCTCTTAGCTCTCCCATGATAAAACAAATGGGGGGGGGGATGCTAACCTCCAGGACTGACACTCCTCTACAGACAAAATAGCCACACAGAGCAGTAAGCAATCTGGGCCTTAGCCTTTAAAGTGGCAGCTGCAGACAAATGGAAAAATGACATGCTGGAAGCGACACTGAAAGCAGAGGAAGAGAGCTCAGGTCTGAGAGTCAATCTTAGTCCATCAGGTAAAGAGAGCAGATATGTGTGGGGATAATTGGTGATGAGACACTTGAAATTAGGTGCATGATAGGTCCACGACTGCCCGGCCACATTCATTTTTGTTACACTCAATGAGCACTGACGGGCGGGGGGCAGCTAAGAATATTTCTTAAACCTTTGCATCTTCCTGTCACATTTCCATGACTCTGTATCTCCCTCATAGATACACAGACAATTGTCCTACTCAGGCTGTCACCCACGCAACTCCGCTATGGATATGTGGCTGCAGGCAGAGCTCGTGACACGGGCCCTGCTCTCATTCCCACAGATCTCAGCAGAAGGCAGCAAAGCTCAGCCTGCCCATGGCCATGCCCTCAGCCCCCAGCATCACATGCTGCTTGCAGCAGCCCACCACAGCAAGTGGGACAGGGGCCCAAGACAGGGCAGGGAGGCGTCCCCAGTTTCCAGCTGGTGGGGTGATCTAGGGGCAGGGGGAGAAGGGCTAGGGTAGCCCCAGCCTGCCCTCACCCACACCGGTGAGAGGACATGGTGGATTAAATCCCAGCCTGGCAAGCAATGGGAGAGGGCTGCTCTCCGGCACTGCCACCCTTTTCAAAATGACACGTTCTGCCTTCTCTCAAGTGAAGATTTTCATCTCAAAGCCCACAGGCACAGCAGGATTGGGTGGGGAGGGAAGCTGGCAGCCCACAGGCCAGGCGAGGAACGCCATTCTGAGTGGAGTGCCTCTGGGTGTCCTGGAGCCAGGGAGCCAACACGGCTGCCGCACCCATAGGCCCAGTCTCCTGGGGCAGTGATCCAGCCCACACGTTGTGCTCCGCAGCTCCCAGGGAGATGGGCACCAGCCTCTGCTTGCCTCACACCAGCCGGGAGGCATGAGCAAGCTGGCCCTGGGGCAGCCCGTGCTCTGCAGGGCCCACTTCCCCATGGTCAGAGCTGGCACCATGGCCCCATGGGTCCAGGAAACAGCCAGCAAGAGTTAGGCCTCTTTTTCCCCATCTCAGTCAGTTGAATGAAGTTGTCCCTCAAACCACCAGTGCCACAGTTGAAAAAGCCGATGCCCAACCTCACAGGGACTGCTCCTGCTGTCCCACATGAGGAGCAGCCATGCTCTCCAACAGCCGCAGGCAGCGGCACTCCTCATCAGCAATGGCCACTGGTTTTCCTTTTCCTTACGAGCTTCTTCCAAATGACATGCACCTGTAGTTATTAATTTACATTAAGTTCATTTAATACCAATGAAAGAGACCAGAAGTGTCTAATGAGCAAAATGTAATGAGCTACCAGCTACTGCTAATCATGTTCAGTTTATGCATTCTTGCTTTATTCGTATAAGGTATTATTGTAGAATAAATGCTTTGCTCTTATCTTACAAGACAAAAAATCTCTAGGTATTGTACTGTTGAATAACAAAGGAATGAACAAGCTTAATAATCTCCAATCTGGTTTTCCACCGCACATAATGATAGAGATGCTGTGAATTCTGTGGACAAAGTACATGAAGAAACACCCACAAGTACTGAAAATTTAATTAAAAGTCAGAAAGCCATTGCAATGAAGACTCAGCAGAAAGCCATTTATTTTTAAAATCTAATATATTCTTCATGACTAAAGGCTAAAGCACACGCTGACTTACACATTTAGCTGTAACTGATTTAAGCTACTTGATGATTTTTTTGCGCACAGGGTGGCGCTCAATTTGCAATGGAGTAAATTGGCAGAATTTAATTTGGTGGATTTTTTTAACTCTGCAAAAAGAATCCTCATTAAAACCTCACGATAGGCTGTATACTTTTTTCATCATTAACTAGCCTAACTGCAGGTAAAAGAGATACAATTATGGATTTATATAAATCCTATTGTCAATTTACAGCTCAAAGACTGGTGAGTTATCTCATTTTAAATAGGTTATTTTTTCCCCTTAACCTTTCTTTGTTTTAATGAGGATTTGGTTCGTCATTGTCGGGGCGCCTGTTTGCAGGAAAGTTTCTCATCATGTGCAGGAGGTGTAAGGAATAAGGATAGAAGATCTTCTGCTGAATTTCAAACCGCATCACAAACTGTGACCTGCACTTTCAGCCTTTAAATATTCACCCTTCAATGGGGCCAATCAGACTTCAGCTGCCTGTTCCCCACCCTCTCAGCCCCACAAGTCCTATATTTCTTATGATTTGGGGCTTTTCACATCACCTATGCCCAGTTTTTCCTTCCTTCCTATGCCTTATCTGCTCTGGCTTTGGCTGTAGCCGGCAACAAAAGCGCCATGCGGCCGCCCCTCCCCCCGCCAGGGTGCGGAGGAGAATGGAAGGGAACAGGCAGAAACTGGTGGGTCAGGATAAGGGCAGTTTAACAGAACAGCAAACAAAGGGAACAAGAACAGGAACAACAACGATACAGATAAGGGGAATATACAAAAACAAACCCGCAGAACAGAACCGCTCTCTCGGACCGAACCGCCGCTGAGCCCTCCCGAGCCGCGAGTGAGTTACTGCCGCGCCGCCCCCCCCACCTTAACCCCGCATGACAGCACATGATATGGAATACCGGGCTCTGTTTGGCCAGGTGAGGGTTGGGTCAGCCCACCTGGCTGTGCCCCTTCCTGGATTCTGGTGAAAATTAACCCTGTCCTGGCCGAACCCAGGACATTATCAAATCCTACCTCCCACCAAAGCACCACCAAATTCTTTGTTCTGCACCGTTCAGTACCGCAGGTAGGTCTGGGTTGGGTTCAGTCAGTGTCAGCCATGTAGAAAATGGATGGGAAGATGTGAGGAGCTCCCAGAAGAGTAGCACAGCTGGTGCTGTCACTGAGACACCCTTCTGCTCGATAGGAGCCCAAGGCCCACAGCAAAGTCTCACCATAGTCAATGAGGCCAATTCTCAGGTGACATAAATTGTTATACCTCACAGTACAAGTTACACCAGCTGAGCATCTGTCCCACTGAAAGATTTTCCATTAACTTCAAAGATTAACAAAACTCCTAGATTTAATTCTTAGTCTCCAGGTAGGTTGACATGTTATGCAAGAGGAAGACTGCCATACAGCATATTACGTCATAACACCAAATGGGAATGCGACAACTCCTCTTGCGTGACCGAAACGCTGCCTCCTCTTTTCTCTACCAAGCTCCTCGAGCAGCTGCTGAATAAGCTTGGGGACAG
The DNA here is from genome assembly GCF_030867145.1 of Opisthocomus hoazin. Classification (NCBI taxonomy): domain Eukaryota; kingdom Metazoa; phylum Chordata; class Aves; order Opisthocomiformes; family Opisthocomidae; genus Opisthocomus; species Opisthocomus hoazin. The sequence goes on from NC_134419.1 coordinate 18,936,104, forward strand.
AAGGGATGACACAGGGAGGGAGCAAGTGGGTAGTGTCATCTTCCACCAGCCTGTTACCCACCCCCTTGGTTTGCATACTTTCAGAGATTTGCTTACAAAGTCACTCAAGTTCATTTTAAATACTACCTCTCAACATATGACCACGGAGACAGCAAGCCAAGAGTGAAGAAATTGTTCCCATAAGCAGACTGAAGAAAGAAATGAGAAACACAAAGAAAAGGGATTTGTAAGAAGGGCTGGATTTTAACTATCCTTGGGGTGAGGGAATAAGCACGGCTGCTACTCTAAGCACTTAGACTGTTGAAAGCTGTTGTTTTTCCTCTTTGAACTTTTTACCAGATGTAGCAATTAAATGATAAAGTTGTCTTTAGCTCACTAGCTGGTGATTTAATTATATGCCAAAATTAACCTTTGTTAAGCTCTTAATAGAACCTCTTTTATCTGAGTAGCCACAGCCTGTGTTAAAATTCTTAATGATCTGGGCTAAAAATCAATAATTTGTGTGACTTCCGTGTACGAACTGGGAATAAAATGTATCTTTAAAATGTACTATAATGATAACCTCAAGCTGAAATTGAAGTAAAGATATTCCTTGGTGATTTCAAGGACAACACTTTCACCAGTGCAGAGGCCGTGTAAGCCACTAAAGAACATCGCCACTGGGGACAGCTCTTCTGCCTGCAGCACAAAGATAGATCAAGCTGAGACTAAGACCAAGATTTTGGTTTTTCGTATATTTCTGTGCTGCAGCCCAGTATTTCACATTTATGATCTTCCTATACGTACAAATGTTCAGTCAGGAGTGACTGTTCTCTTCTTTAAAAGCCGGAGGAGTGGATTCATTTTGGGACAAAATATACTCCTATCAATGATCAAAAGAATCTAATCATTCCCCCATGCAGAAAGCTGATAGATGACCTGCCGTGTTTTTCCCCATATAATCAATTGCTAGAAGATTTGACAAGCACTCAGCAACCATTCTGTAGTTCAGTTTGCATTAAGGGTTTTACATCTAAAGGAGCAACAGTCCTTTTGTTTGACACTTAAATTGTATGTGTTCAGCAGAAGACAACTGAATATCTCTTACTGAATAATGCTTTGTGTGACTTCCATGTACAAATTGGGAAGATGTATCATTAAAATCCTCAATCTGAAGTGTCAATGATCAATGGTTTAATGCTTTTTCTTTTCTTAGCGTTCCCATTTCAGCCACCCACAGAAGCCAACCATCATATACCTTCTGGTAACAACTCAGAGAAAAGGCATTTCTAAAACTGAAGACTAAATTTACCAATGAGGCCGAAAGGCCATTGAAATCCTCATGATTTCAGCAAGGTCTGGGCCAGACTTATCAAGAATTATTCTCCATAACCTTGACTTACACAGTGAGCAGCCAGACTGTCATCTTCAGGTTCATTTTCTTCCCCTAATGCCAGAGAACAGCCCCTCCTTGAGAGATGGGCAAACACGGCTCCCTGATAATACTAACGTGTGGCTTGCCACAGTGCCTTGCAGCCCGTACCACACCTCAGGTAGCTTGTGAGGAAAAGGAGACAGAGTTGAGCTAATTTGCGTCTCTCCATCCATGTGTTAATGGGTGTTAATTGAGGGGAACAGAAAAAAAAAAAACAACAATAAAATTAATGTCAATTCCTAGCTAGTTTTTGATCTGAAAATAAATTTACTGGGAATATTTGTGAGGCAGGGAAATTGGAAGAAAACAACAATAAGATTTCAGTTTCACAGTGAAGTATGAAACCATTGCCATAAAAGGTCTTCCAGATAAAGGAATTATTTTCATATGTTTAATAGCATGGCCCTGTTTATGATATTTACGTTGCAACAAATTTGTACAGGGTGTGTAAGTCTAAGGGCTCCCAGACATGCCAGGATGCTTGAGAAGAGTCTAAATGGGCTCACCTCTGACACTTGGACCTCGTAGTAGAAGGTGCCTCCTTGGGTGCTATAGCTGGGGTAAGTCAATTTGAACAGATAGGGTAAGGCAGGCTGGAAGATGGGAATTATCAGTCAAGATTGCTCTGCCAACAGGCACAGTTCATTGTGCGATAGCAGGCTGAAGGTTGTACTATTCCCTAGAGCCAGTTTGATAAATAAGAAGGTTATGGGTATGTGACTGTTCAAGCATGAAGAAATTTTTGTTGATATATTCTCAGAAACTAATTTTTTTTTTCTTTAATAACCTGCAGGGCTACTCTTCAGCAAGATTACCAGTCAGTTCTGATAGCCTAGGCTACAATAAGCTGAATCACACTCCAGCTCTTTAAAAACCTGGTTTTGTTACTAGCTTGCTTTAACTGTGCATACAAAAGTACAATACAGGCAAAGTAAAACTGAGTCTTTTCAGGTAACTAAAAGAAAGCAGAAGTTGTTTATCAGAGAAAGGTTACACCTCTTTAAAGAGGCAAATGGATGATGGAGCTGTATATCGAAACAAGAAGACTACTGCTCATTTTTGAAAAGGTGTGAATTGTGAATCTTACTTCAGGCCTTTTTTTTAATACCTTATTAAGAGTTTCTATCAGCAAAATTTTACACAACATTAAACACTGAAAAAATACAAAATATTGTACACTGAGGATACATAGCATTCTTCATGCTCACTTGTGAAATGCAGCGATCTTCGTTACCAGCTCCTGCCACTTCCACTGAACACTGCAGAAGTGTCAAAATAAAAAAAGTATGCTTCTTACACCTGCAGAATAAAGGATTGCTTTTTTCCTCTCACTTCTCAATATGCACAAACAGGGAGCACAACACCACAAAGGGACTTACAGAGCAGGACTTGCCCATGCCAAGCTTTGGGCCAGGAAGTCCACCCTGGGCAGGGTTACCCTCGGAGGGAGGCAAGCCACAGAGTCACAGCATTTCTGTGTGCTTGTATGCAAAGGTCCATTTTCTTTTAAAGCATTTAAGAGTCTGGTAAGGATACCAGAATACAGGAAAGCCTTACAGTTGGCCCAGAAAATTAAACCCCTAAATGTCAGCCCAGTTTCTCATATAATACCTCCCACCTTGATCAGGTTAACTTGGTTTAATTTGACAGGTACTGATTAGAAATGACCTGTCTGCTGCAAAAGATCAGCTGCAAAAGAAGCCTCCACAGACTTCTCTTTTTTGTGTCTTGCTGTGAGACATCAGACAAAGCACTAGCTTTCCTGCAGTGCTGAGCAGCCTGCCTCCTTCCTCCTCTCTACAAAATCAGGTCCTGCACTTTGCCATTGAAACAATGAACTGCCTTAGGAAATTTCAGCTCCCCAAAACTCCATCACACCCAGAACTTAAATCTGTTGCACACTCTTTTTTTTTCATTTTTTTAACTACAAGCTCTCCAGCCCCTTGTGCAGCTCCTTTCGATCTCATTTCTTCACCCACCTGACAAGAGGCAGAAGTAGGAATTAGCATTGCTTTCACATCCTCCCCCTCTCCTCAAATTTGAGGGCAGTGATGTTTCTCTCTCCCACAGACAACCTAGAACCTGACCTGGAGCCCACTGGAGAAGGTCACTGTTCTGGTCTCCAAGGGCCTGGTAGCTCATTCAAAAGCATCCTGAAACAGCCCATAGACTTCAGTAGCCTTTAGTCAATCTTGCGGCCACAGCATGTAGGGCAGCCAGAATGACTGTGACAGAGTGCACCAAGACCCTGCTCTGGGCACCAGGTACAGTTGGCTGCTTAATTTGACCTAGATACCCCAAACCACCACACTTTTATAAAATAGGTGCTGGAGACATTCATTTTGCTCTGCGTGCCAGGCAGGGCAGGGCAGGATGGAACCCTAAATCAAGCCACAAAGTGTTGATCACCCTCAAAATAAGCCACTGAAAGGACATCGGTTTTTTGATCACATTCTTTGGGCAGATGGTGAAACTTGGAGGTGTGTGGGAGAAAGGCAGCCCTCGTGTATACTTTGCATGGTCTCAGAAATGCAGTGCTGAAGAGTAAAAGACCAGAAGGGTTGCTTAGACTTGATTTAAGTGTGCTTCTTGAAGGAGTTCTAAAACCATCTTCCCTCTCCTGCATCATAAAAAACACATGTGGCAAAACACAGACCCACCCCAGTTCTGCACTGAGGCTGGAGGACAAGGCACCTGAACCTCAGAGAAGTGGCAGGCAGGCAGTGGTCTGTCTGCTCGCTCCTCCACCCTGAACCAAAGCTTTTATTCAGCCCACTTAGCTAGACTTTAAAACTTGTCCCCAACTCTCAGTCAGTTTTCCTGCTGCCCCTTTGAGTAGTCTCCTTGCTAGGCTAGGTAATATCATTCTGCAAATTAACTTCATAACAGAATCAGTCACAGAAAAATCTAAATTTAACCTTTGACCCTACCCAAGTGCCTCTACAGGAATATGAGCAGCTTCTGGTTTCATGAATCAAAAACTCAGTTTGCATGGGCAAAATACTTTCTTTCATGACAGAAACTTGCAATGATGTACTGACAGGAAAAAAAAAAAGTTTTCACTGGGTTGTAAGACTGGTGGAAATGCAAAATTTTCTACCTTTGTGTATAGATGAGATGTCAAGATGATTTGAAATACTTCTATAGAGGTAAGAGCAAAAAAAGGATGAATAAATAACATATAACATATATGTGGAATGTAGAGAAACACTGTAATTTGCCTCATTTTTTCACAGAACAGAAATACATAAACATGAACATGCCAGGGATAAGACACGGTGCTAAGGTACTGCAGTGATATGTGCTTTAGGTATGTGGGTATGCAGAATGGATGGATCCAGAATAACTGCATTGCATCTTATTTATTACTTTTCTCAATCCAGATGTTATTTCCCACTGTCCTTAGCAGATTCTTTTGTGTGCACAGAGTTCAAGCAAAATTCTGAATGTTACAAATGCATAAGCCAGAGTGAGATTCAGCTAATGGAAAAAGACCAAACTGTCACTTCAGAGTTGCCTCATTCTTTGCTTGCTCTTATCTCCTCAAAAACACAAGCTCCTTTTCGCTGTAGTGGACCAAGTGGACTACATCACCTCATGACTCTTGCTCAATTTTCCAGTCTTTTCATTTGTGGCTTCTAGAGGCCAAATGGACTAGAGTAGGACCATTATTGTCCTGTTTGCTATAGCCTGTAGGGAATTCTTCTGTATATTTGTTTGTATGCACCTATGTATGACCTGACATTTTTAGGTGTCAATTTTATGACGGTATGTGTATAACCACATGCTTTGCCTACTTGTTCCAACAGAGTCATCACCAGGGAGGGAACTGGACAGAAAAGAAAACAACACACCCTGTCTCTATCAAACTATATTCAGCACAGTTTGAACAGTTACACACATATACAGAAAAACTCGCATTGCCAGTCACCGCTACAAAACCACTACCAGTAAGCACTGCAGCTCATCCTAGCTACGTCAGACACTATGGAGATAACTGCACTACACCAAGTAGATAAAACCCACACACTGATTTGTGTGGTGTTTATGTTGCAACGTCATTCTGCAGGTTCTCCTGAGACAGCTTCCATCCAGTGACCCATATTGAGCAGGCCATGACGACATAAGCCTCTGCTACTGAGCAAATATCAAGCCCCAAGTTTCTCATTGCAGCTCCTTCACAGACAAAAACTAGTCCAGGCACATTTACATGTGTGGCAATTGTATCTCACCTCTGCAGTGCAGATAAGGACTTAAATCCAATTTTTTCTACATCGCTGTCACAGGTGCTACATCTACACAGTCAATTGACAATCCACCCTTTGCCTGCTTACAAATACTGGCCCAGCCATTTGGATAACTAACATACTCTGCTGCTCCACAGGATGTTACTTGCCTTGGAATCCAGTTTGCCTGTAACTCCAGCATGTAACTTGGTACTGTCAGCTGGTCCACCTAGGATATGGACAGATGCATGAATGTGAAGATACCTTTCTGGAAAGAGTATAAGCACTCTAAGAGCAATCACAAATGTGCAGTTGAAGACACAGCTCACCACCTGAAGGTGGCTTGGTTGAATAAACGGAGTATTATTTGCATATTTACAGTCCTTACAATTATGGAGGTCTTGTCATCATCCTCTTATAGAATGTGATTCAAATTAATGAGTGTGATCAAATTAACCCAGGCATCAGGCAAAGCGGTCACCTGCAGAAGAAACCTTTTTAAGTTGCTATAATCACTGTTTTAGCTGAAGTCATTACAATTAGGTAGCACAATTTCTTTACCATAGCCCATAAGTCACAAAGGCAATAGGCAACTTGGAAAATTTTGTTCTGTTTATGTGATTGTCAGATTTTTAATGATTATATGCCAGATTAAATTAGCTGACTTCACTGTTTTGTCCAGGGTTCAGAAAAGGCTTTTGTCTATGGTCTATTTTTTTCTTCATGAGAGGAAGAAGGATTCAGACAAAAGATAATTAAGACATAGATGCTTTATAGGTAGCTGAGGCTCACCAGTGGCTTCTGCCAATGCATCACTATCCCTCTGCTTTGTAGTGAGTTTTTTTGTGTTACTCATTGTGCTCGCCTAGGCCAGTGGAAGCCTTTGCTCTGTCTGTCAAGAGTAATCCTAATATTAGGAGACTCCAGGCAAAGGATTGAACATGGTCTGGCACTCCCTGTGGCTGTTTGTTTGATGCTGATTTCACAGCCATTGAATGAGCCCTTAACCTCGTCACTCGCCGCTTCTTTTTGGCAGAATGTCAGGTAACAAAATTGGCCTTGAGAAATGCCAGACTTTGCCAGTTCCTCTTCAACAGAAGATCCAGTTGTTTTGTCAGCAGTTATTCAGCCCTTGATATTCCCAGGTCATTTTCACTAAGCTCAGAGCAGAAGTGGAAACACTGTCCCACACTGCATTTCACTTAAGCTAAACTACTCTCAAAATTGCAAGGCTAAGAGCCTACCACAGTTGTAGGATTTTAAAGATAATCCCACTAATTCTCAAAACATGTATTTTGTACCATAGAGGAATTAACATAAATAAATAATTTACTTGCTAGTTAGGACTACAGTGATACCAATAGGTGGAGTTAGTTACAGTCAGGCAAGGAACAGAACAGTGACTAGTTCTAACCCATAAATATTAGGAAGAATATCTTTGCCGTCTTTCTACGCAGATCCGCAATGGAGAGAAAAACAGTGAACTTTGTTACTTGAAAAGCACTTACACCTGTTTTTGTATTCATGCTGTCTTTTTTATCAATAATCAAATTAGTTAATATACCTGTTAACTTGCTGTCTACATGCCCAAGTCTTTTCCATATCAAACCCTTAATGTACTCAATATCTATCAGCCAGCGGTCAACATTTCTGATCTAGTAGGCTCCAAGACAGTTCCAAACTTTTAACCCTCAGTAAAGCACACGAAATTAGGATGGATTTTCTCTCCTTGTTTAATTTCTGGAGGGAACCAGTATGTTAGAAGTACCTGCTGATGAGCTGGTATTCCAGAGCTAATGTCATGAATATGGATACTCTCTCACAGTTCATGTGGTTGTTCAATATGATCTCCATTTATTTCCCATTTAGTTTAGTACATGTATCTACATATGTACATAGATATATATTTCTTAGCTAGGGGAGGGGGAAGAAACTATCTCCGGTTTCTCTTCAAACTCTGCAGGGTGCTGTTTCCGATTGGAAGTCCTTAATTATTACTAAGCTTCCTTTACGTATATGTCCTGCTGACAATTAATCTTCACACTGATAGTTACACTAAGACCACTAAATCGATGTGCAGCAGCCTTTAGGGTGTTTGTTGTGTTATTAGTAACACGTAACAAGAAAAGTGTGTGACAGTCACCATTTCGGGAGTTTTACCAACCTGTCTCTGAGGCCATCCCAAAAAAGAAGAGGACGCTGGTTTCAGACAGGAATGAATCTCTGTGACCAGGTTTCTGAGCACACATTAGTGTCCAGCAGAATCTGCAAACCAGGATGGTTATCACCTGTCTCTGTCACAGAGGCCCTCTGCTTCCAGTGCTACAAATCATAAAACATAATGTGGTAGGGTGAAAAGCCTGACCTTTGGCACTCTTCCCCGTGTGCCCTTGATGATGGTCTGTCACAGCGGTGCATGCTGGCTTCTCCATTCCTGCAACCTCCATAGGGGTGATGCTTTCATTCATGGACAATTACAGCTAAAGAGCAAGGTTTCTACATCATTAGTGACATCCTCTTTGCTGATATTTGGATAACAGCATCCCTGGAAGTGGAACAGACAGAAGCAAAGATAAGAAAACCCCAGAATAGGCACCAGCGTGCAGGTGTTGACTTCTACTCACCCCAAGCAGTGCTGAAGTCACACAATGGCAGCGCAAGAACCCCATGCCACCCGTCTGTAGACAGACACCTCGGTCCTGTGACTGAACACTGAAACCAGCACACCTCCAGCACCTGCTCACGCCTCCTTGCAGGGCTCCGTGGCTGCATGCCACCTGCACGTGACCCAGGGAAGACTCAGAGATGGATCGCTGCTTTCAATACTGAACCTTTGAGCAGTGCAAATGGTAGAAGTCTTCCAAACATTTAGATATCTAAGGCCTCCCCTCCAGCTCTCCAACCCACTAGGAGTAAACATGCAGGGTTTTAAAATGTGCGGCTCTTGATTCACAAGCTGAATGTGGGGTCAGGGTTATGGGGACTCAGTGGGGCTATCACAGTGTGACAATGTACAGCAGCATGTAAATGTCACTGTCATTCTACAGTGAAATCAATACACTCCCTCAAAAACCTATTAGGTAAAATACAGACTATGACAGGAAGTTTAGAAGACTACAATAGAGCACCCACCACTGTGCCTTAAATCTGAAGCACAGCAATGCAAGTGGGAGAGCACTTTGCAGAGAGAAGTCTCCATTTACACTACAAGCACAATTTCTCTCTCACTGACCGGAAGCTCAAGAATTAGCTAGAGCATCTCCAGGGTGCTTCTGAATCATTCTGAAATCAAAAGTGAGAATAAACTTGGGCAACTCAAAGAAAAGGGAAAATACAGGAGGCAAAAGGACATGGAAAGCTTCCCGAGTCAGCTCAGGCAGCTGAAGCCGCATTACAGCTTGCCAAAGCAATACATCTTCCAAGTACATTCACGTGTGCAAGATTCTTCTCATTTATGTTACTTTGTCACAACGACTTTCGCTGAGGAGTCCTTTTCAGCCCTACAGCACCTTCAGACGTATTTGCCAAAGACAATAAGATAGCAAAATGTGAATGAGTTAGCCCTGTAGCTGTACATCATTACACAGATGTGAAGAAAAGACAAGTACAAGATGGTTTTAGAAGAAAACAGAAGTGAAAAAGATAAATGTGTTGTGACCTTAGATCGTATGCCACTACTTTCTGAAGTAATCTTTACTGAATTCTTCTTTCTGTCTTCCTGATTCTTGTTTTGCTAGAAGTTGTACGTGGCTCACCGCTCCTTCCTTCCTGAGCAGGCCACTGGATGCAGCCCTTCTTTCCCAGCCTTGTATGCTCCCATCACCACAGAGCATGCATGCACTCCCATGGGCTGTATCCTTGTCTGAGAGCATTACTGAGAAACAGAGATTAAACAAGAGCAACACAAATTTCCTCCTGACAATAGATGGTGTTTTTCCTAATACACTTACAGCATTAAACTGCTCACTGGAATTTCAGAATTAAAATCATTATTACAAATCATCAAATGCCTTTTGTATTAGTATAATAAAATAATATAATCATCTCTTGTCCATGTACAGGGAGTAACCACAGCACTAGAAGATCTGTTGAGCTTTGTGGACCCTCTTGCCTTTTTTTGTTTTTCTGGAAAGGAAACAAGCTGAGACATCACAAAGACAATCACCTACCTCTGGAGCCGCTATTGATACTACACTACACCTTAAATGTTGCTCTACCAGAAAATTCCACTGGCTTTTGCTAAGAGTAGCCAGCACAAAGCTGGCGTGGAGTATCATCATTATTTAATGACTGCAAAATAATGGTCTGTTACAGGTATGCTTAGGTGCTGCAAACCATCAGGAAAGACTGGAATTTTGACAATACATTGGAGGTAAATGGCTACTAAGAACCTGAGTGCGTTTTATTCCGCAGAAAGATTGAAAGTCAAGGAAAAATCCAAAGCAACATCTCCTTCCATAACACAGTTTAGGTATGGTCTTCAAATGCACATGCATTTCAGTTCTAGTTGAGATTTGTGCTAAAACGGCCCCCCAGGGGTATTCCTCTTTGATTCTACCTGCTTCGGCTTTTGTAGTAGATGAAATTCCTCTTCGCTGAACAGAAGGGAAAAGAAGGCATCAAACTTTCCTCCAGGTGAGAATACTTCAGCATTTTAATGGTCAGGTTAACTCTGCTGTGCTTCCTCCAGCCTTGGTTCGAGAGGGAGGTAATCTTTCTGGAGATAACACTGTCTGCGATATAGCTGTGATATTTCTGCAGATGGTACTATTCCCACCTTGGTCGCGCGAGGCACTCCAAGTACTTTAAATACCTTTGAATTTGTAGGTATTTGTTGCTAGGAAATGTGCTCTGGGAGGTGAGCCACCAGGGAGGAGAGCAGTCTGCAAGCTCAACGCAGCACAGGCACCCCGGCAGCCGCAGGAGCCGCAGAGATCCCCAGTGCTGCATCAGCCCTGCATGGCACCAGGTTTCAGCAGCAGACAGAGACATCGGGGTCCAGGGTTTTAAAGCAGCAATTTCTTGTCATTTTAAAACATAAATTGGACATTGCAGATAATATTCTGCTTAAATTGTGGATCAGCTCTAAAAAGTGGCATCGTAAACCAGTACAGTGCAGCTCCATGTTTATTGAGTCTCAGTGGTTTACAAATAAGATAAAATCTGTTTATAAGCTTTTAGAAAACCTCCTCTTGTAGCCACTGCAAACTCAGCTTAGAACTTGCAAATCAGGCTGAGCTCCTCCTGCCTTGTGCTTCAGTACCTGTAAAAAAATTAACGGTCCAGTTGTTGCCCTCCCCTCTACCTGCATGGCGTTTAAGCTATCCGCAGAAATACACGAGGGGTAACCAAGGACTGTCACTAGATTAGCGAATGAAACTTATTTCCTATTCCTATTATTTCCTATTCTTACTAACAATACTCTAGTCAGAATAAACCCCATATAATAAACCCCATATAATAAACTCGCATATAGTTGCACTGGTTCTGTAGCAGGAATAAATAATATTAAAACCTTAACTCTGCCATTAAAGTAAGCAAATAGGACTGAAATACAGGAAATGGGTCTGCAGAGTAAATAAGCACTGCTTTGATCTACTGCTTTTAGGAATATAACACATGTTAAATTCAGCCCCTAAGTGGAAGAGGGTCAGCAAGCAGAATTTCCACAATAAAAGCTCTGTGGTTGCAGGTGTTCAGTCACACACATCATCTCCTCCCCTGAAGATGAATACCAGGATTTGCGATCAACTTGACACAAAGGGTTGTACCACTCACAGCAGGATTTATTTACATGACATCCTCTGAGAAGTATGCTCACTCCCTCTCTAAAATGTGGCCAGCAATATAGTACCTGCACACTGTTGCCATTTGATCCCAATTTCAGTAGCACACTTTATTTCCAGGATAGACAAAGATATTCCTTCACTTCTACACAGTATTGCTTGACTAAAATATTTGCCTCTGCCTTCCTCCTGGGTATTAGAATATTCAGGTCCAAGTTCCTGCATCCAAAGTCTTTACATCTAAACATCCTTGTGACCTGCCTGGTGAGTCCAGGGAGCTGTTTCAGACTTTCTAGCTGAACGTCGACCCTGGGTCTGAGAAGGCATTTGCAAAAAGTTTGGTTCCAGCATTTCCTGAAGAAAATAATCATTTGGAAAGGAAAAAAAAAAATCAGACTGCATTTACTGTTTATCTTCCCTTTAAAACAGCTGAAAGAGGCCAAGATCTTACCTCCAGATACAGCCTTATTTTATTATCCCTTTCTCTTGTCTCCATTACTTCCAGTTCGGTACATTCTCAGTCTCTAAGGCAACTCCCCAGCTGAAAAACACGCAGGCGAAGCTCAGAAGGTGTTCCACAGAACTCACTGCTGAGGCCGCCGGAGCAGCCGGTTGCCTGTCCCGCGTCCCGGTGCGTCCTGCCCGCAGGAGGATCCAGTTCCCGCTTGCCCCATCTCTCTCTGCAGGGTCTCTCCTCCACACCAGCTTTTGCTCCAGGATTTCAGGATGGAGCCAGAGGCTACTTTTAAACTTCCCTGGCCTCACCGTGTCCCGACTGCTGTGTTTCCCAGAAGCAAACCCTGTGGCCAAGGAAGCTCCGGCTGGTTATACTCCAGCAACGCTCCATGATGTTACTGGAGAAAGAAAGCATGAATATCGTAGCCAGCAAAAGAGGGCTGCCCCCATCCTCTCGCCATCCCTGAGCAGCTGAGCTCTCAACTGGGCTGGACGGCTGCTGGGCCCCGGCAAAGCTGCCGGGCAGGGTGAGGGAGACAGCTGCCAGGCCTACCTCTTGCCGCTTCTATCTTTCACGGATTTTGGCAATTTTCTCACAGCTGTTTTATGCCGCTGACTTTGCTCAGCAATGAGTTTATGAGCTCAAAATAAAAAGAACACTTTTGAAACTTCTCTTCTGTCACCTTGTTAATTTTCTTTCAAAGCTGCCGTGCAGTTGAATCAGGGACACCTCCTCGTGCTCAGCCACTGCTTAAGGAAAGCGGCCAAATTGGACAGCCCCTTAGTCTGCCTGCAATAACCCTCCCCAGTCACTCCAGCTAAAACTGCCTGTCTTACAGGGAGAGGAGCTGAACAAAGTGTCCTACCCAGTCCCAGCAGGATGACCCTGTTTCCCAACATGTTGTCAAGGCATAAACAGGGAGCGCCAGCAAGGAATCGGGGAGGTGTAAGAGGGGGAAGGGAGCAGGGTGAGAGGTTGGTGTCTCAAATCCTATATTCGTTGAGAGTTGTATTTACCTGCATTTTAAAAACTGAAGTGCTTTTCCTTTCACAGCTCGCCAGAAATGCAATAGATTAACTGCCATTCTCAAAACAAACTATAAACAAGGAATTTGAAGCAAATCAACCCAACCAACCCAAACAAAGTCCAGCCCAACTTTCATAATTATTAGAAGTGTTCTTTTTTGTTAACAAGGGGGTAATTGTTTCTGTTTTGTAATTTTATCTGAGATAAAAGGAGTTAGTTAATAATTTATACTGTACTATGTAAAAGGGGCTGTGAAAAGACTACGGAAGGATTTGAATTAAACAGTCTTTCACCCTTTTAATATCTCACAAGAGATTCTTCTGCACTGATTCATTTAATTTAGTGGACACAGCAGTGTGGCCCATTGATTGTGGACAAAACTTCTGAAGGGCCTGGTGTGCACCCCTGTTAAAACGTGGGAAGAGAGTAAAGTTGGACGTGAATTAATTTGATTCTGTACATAATTCTTTTTCAATAGGATTCTGTGTCCCATTGCAAAGGCATGAAAAAAGGAGACACTGAGTTTGATTGCTCAATATTCATCTACATTTTCCTCTCTATGGGCACAATATGCTTGGCTTAATTAACTTTTCTCAAAGGTGAAGCAGTGCGCACCATCTGCTGGGAGACAATCACATTTGTATGCCTCTCAGAATAATCCCTTTACTACTGCAACTGCGATCATATAGTAGCCAAACCCGAAACTTTCAAACGTTATTGCCTGGAACAGACACCAAAGTCTTCCCACTCCAGCAGTACAGTGCGGGATGGGGACAGGCACCACCACATGTGGAGGTGGGTGGCTGGAGGGGCTTGGAAAGATTTTGTTTATTTGTCATCGTGCTTTCCACTATAACCACATCCTCTCTCAGGAATTATTTCAAGCTTACTCTCCATCATCTTCTTCCCAAATTAAAAATTCTGCATGCTTCATTTAAAGCCCAGCTCAAGAACAACTGCTCAGCAGGAGCCAGCTTCTATTCTGCTACCTCTTAATTTTAAATCAAGGAAAGAAAAGGAAAGTGCTGTATGAAAAGAATCATCAAGTCACTCAAAATCCCAATACGAAATATTGAGGCAAAGTTTAGCCATTTAATTTTTTAATCAAGTCTCAAGGACCACACAGTGCTATCAAGGGCCTGCTGAACTTGCTCTAAAGCTGGGTCATTATTTGATCTTTGTGGCTGGTAATCTGATTATCTCATTGTGGAGGTAAACTTCAGACCCAATCTTGTTAGCAGCTGGCTAGGCTGGATTACTACAACTACTGAGCTGGAAAATGAACTGAGCAGTCCAGCTTTGGACTTGCTCTCTTTGAGCCCGAGGTTGGCTACTTCAGGGTGTCTACTTTTGTATCAGAATCAGCACTTTCTTCTGGAATCTCCCTTGGCAGTGTAAACATATTCTCTAATGATAATGTCTAGGCAGGACTTAAAAACACCAGAAGCCAAGAGCTTGGAACAGGTAGGGCAGTGTTGCAAAAGTAGCCAGGACGGGTATATTTAATTAAAACCATTAATGAAGAAAGCAGGGACCTTTCTTTACTTTTTAGATTCACAGTGGACTGAATTGCTAAAATATGCAAATACTCACAAGAGTTGTGTGGTCCCTGCTTAAGACACTCACAGTTTTGCTTGTGGTCTCATTGCGGCATTGACTGCTTTTACAGTGAATGCACAGCCCAGTCAAAGCACAGAAAGTCTTGAAAAATAGCCTGAAAGAGTTCAAAGGATCCAAAAGACAAAAAAGGACTAAGCTGGGATTTTTATGTACACTGAAAAGAAGAATAAAATATAAGTTCCCTAATGCAGGCTGTTATGGCAATGTTACCCATATCAAAGCATTATGGTGCTACGGAAGAGTGTTAAAAATTTTCTTGCACACCATATGCAAAAGAGAAATAGGAACAATTTAGGCCAGCAGTGATTTTGCTACATGAACCATTGAATGCTCTTTTTTGACACTCTATTGAGTGAACAAGGAATTCAAAGAGTTTGAACTCGAAGAAGTTTTCTGCCTCAATAGGCCATAATCAGCCCCAAAGAACTGAGTACTACTCAGTGTAGTGGTCTGCTCTCAAGGCTAACCAGGGTGTTTTTTGCCTGCTATTATAATACTCATCAAAGCAAGAGCTCTTATGCTGGCTTTCCTCTTATCAATTCCGCTAAAACCCCAATCTCTTAGGGCTGTTTCTAAAAAACCCTAAAACAGTTATGCGGCATTCTCAAATATCAACATCACACAGAGGAGCGTAGCATATCTTGAAAAAAAGTCTAGTGCAGATCAGATGACTGTTAGTGAAACAGAACAACCCACTGCTGGTTTTGCACTGAATACAGCATTGTATACTAGAGCATGCTGGGCTTTATTAGATTGTCCTGACTTTCTTTTTTCATGATTTATGGGAAATTTTCCTGCTGTACTTCAGGCATAAGCAATGAAGCGCTCTCAGCCCTGCAATTCCCACCTCTGAGTTCTTGACTCAAAGGAGGTGAGACTAAACCAAAATTTTTAGGTGGACTCCAGCTTTTCAGATTTCTGTTATTATTATTATTTTCTCATCTGTAATAACTAAACACTTTACTATACATGTACATAGTTAACTATTTACCAACTAATTACTTCTGCTGCGCTCCAGTAGCATTGACTACAGGTCCATGTAAGTCCCTGCATATCTGAAAGGATGAAGCATGATATTACATTGCTCACAAAGTGATGCTACTCTCATTTCTCACAGAGGCATAACCCAAGACATTGTGCCATATTATTTTATTAGCATTTATTTTTTATAATCTCTTACCTAAGGAAAATATAATCCAGTTAATCAACATCACCGCATTTTGCTTTCTTAGGAATTACATTAATGAAATTCTTACAATACACTAGGACGGAGAAGCAGGGAGCCAGCACAGCATCTCACCACAATAACAGTTCCTCGCTCTGCCTGCTTTCACCCCACCGTTTGACTTAGCTAGCTACATGTTGACAAGTTATATGGGTTATACGGTCCTCCACCTGCAGACGCTGATGACCAAATGCCATTTCATTCAAGTCTATGAACTCTAAACCTGATCTGACAACACCAAGAACCAAACCAACTGGTACAGACCCGCATCGCTACAAAACATGACAAGAGACCTGTGAAGTTGCCCGTGGTGCCTGCATTCAAGTGGACGGTGGGGCGCAGGGTAGTGGCTGGCACATACTACCAGCCGAGCAGTCTCCCTGCTGCGGCAGTGCCCAGGGCCACCGGCCACAGCCAGCAGGAGCCTCGGAGGGACTGGTCGCACACTGGCCACAGCAGCCCCCTCCCTCCAGCATCTGCAGAGCCCTCTGCCCATGCAGAGAAGTGCATCACTCTACAGGATCTCGCTCTGCATGAGCCTATGGAATAGGAGTTCCTCCCCTGGCCCGTGCACCCCCAGGGACCCCTCTACACTGTGGGAACCCCCCTTGGTGCTGCTCACAGCCAGGGCCCGATCCCCACTGGGGTGCCCATCTTCACCCCCCCTAGCTCCATGGGGATCCCTCTGAATGCAGCAGTGCTCACAGCACTGTGCACCAGCCAGCTGCACTTGGCTTATGCTCCCACCACCTAACTTTATCCTCCTCTCATTATTATTCATATATATATATTTTTAAACAGCCTATTTAAGGCTGTAAAGCCTGTCAAAACTCTAGCACCAAAATTATTTCAAATCTTTTCATCTAGTTGTTTGGGGTTTTTTTAGTGTAATGATTTATTTAATTCCAGTGGAACTTACATCTTCACCTACACCTTCTCCTGCTACCACACACACAGGGGCTGCAGCCCCAGAGCCCTCGGCTAGTTCAGATGTACCGGCAGTGCCATGCCCAGCAAGAGCCTGGGCTGAGCACATCCTCGCAGGGCAGCCCTGAACACTCAGCCCTCCCCACACAAAGGGAAGAGCTGAGCAAGCTGATTTGGGGTGCATGAATGATAGGAGAAATGAGCAGATGGGTGACAGTAAGGCACAGAAGAGGAGCCCCTGTCCTTTATTCCGCTCCCAAACCACTGAGGTGAATAGGAAACCTCAGGAGGGGACGGAACCCGGGCAGAATTTGTCTCTAAAGTAAAGGAGAAAACAGTGACACAAAAGACACGCTGCTTTTGTGGCCAGTCAGGGCTACAAGAAATTTTTCTTAAGTGCTTTCATTTTCTTTGCCCACACTCAGCCTGTCTGTGACCTGAAGCCTCGGTCTGCTTTGGGTAAGGGGAAGGAGCTAGCGAGGCCCTTGGAGCAGTTATCCTTCTCTTCATAGCATCACTTCTGACCCACCTGTGGATATCCCATTCTTCACTGATCTGCCGATATCTATTAAATATTTAGACATTTTTAAGAGCAGCCCTTTTGCCAGTCATGAAACTCGCAGAGTTCAAACAGCAGTGGCCTGTTAACTAAAAAGATGATTCATTGAATGCCTGAGCTTTAACGACTTTAAAATCAATATTTTTTGTATCACAAATGTGTATAATTTTTGCCATTAGGAAAATTTTATTTGACTAAAAACTAATGGACTGAATTTGAAGCTTATGCCTGTATCTCACGTTTTCGAAGTTTTTTTGAGATTACCATTTCACATCTAGCTAGTAAAATACAGGAAAAATAATTGGTAAAATATTCCAAGTCACTTACTAAGTACATTCAGTATGGCAAACAACACAAACTGTAGAAAAAAAAACCCACTTTCTGAAACAGTGAGGGAGATGCTTGTAACAATATACTTGCTTCTGCCCCGACCCCTGATGAAAGCATTATGTACAAATATGTATCCTTTTGCACTGTGAATCAAGCATGATAAAAGAGTTCAGTCCCACAAAAACTCCTCCCCCTGAAGCAGCTGGGTTCCTCCGCAGCACGGTCAGGTAAAAGGAGCCAGGGATGGTTTCGGAGTCTTTCCCTGCTGGTGCCGAAGCGCCCTGGCACCCACCTCTGGGACAGCGATCTGCATCTCCTGGCAGGAGCTCAGGGGTGGAGGGTGGTGCCCCCATTTGTTACCGCTCAGGTTTCACTGCTGGATTTCTCACCTTATAAAATAGGATCAGTTTTTATTTACATGTGAAGAGTTAGTTTATGTCTAGTGCAACACATGGATGTATTGCTAAAAGTATTCTCACTTTCTAAAACAAAGTCACTTCTGATCACATTGTCAACTGCAATGATTTCTATTTTTATTAAGTTCCCATTTGACTGAATACACAGTTAACATTATTTCTTAGGCAAAATATTTCCTGGGGGAAGGTAGATACTATATATATATATATAAATGTTTTATTTAATATTATCAGTTCCAGGTGGCAGTCTACTTATAATCTAAACCTCACTTTTTTCATTAGAAACTACAGAGAGTATAAAGCATGGCATAATAATCTAATCTTCTAAATTGATGTTTCTTTTCTTTTTGTTTACAATAGCATGGATCATCTGAAACATTGCCTGCATAAATGTCTCATTTGTCACAAGCTAAAAACTGTCATCATTAAGTTGATTAATCAAATGCTGTTCTAAAAGATGGATTGAAACACAAAATACTGAGCCTAGTGCCATATAATGAAGAGATTAATTTGAGGCACAAGACAACCAATTTAGTATAACTCTAAGCTCCTGCTTTATTTAGAAAGACATCAATTAGTATATTTTTCCTGGATGCACTATTTTGTCTTTCTAAACAATGAGAAGGTGATTTGCTCCAAAGTCAATCTGCTTTCTGTAAACAGAATGGGTTAGTTAAGCATCTTCTTGCTCTGCTGTTCTATAAACTGCAACCTTGACTTGGAGTGCAAAAAAGGAAATGATGGAGTAGAATTTACAGTGGAATTGCTCCTCTCAGGTTAGCACTAATTTCTTTTCTATAATATAATTATAATTCTGGTAGCAGGAGTGACAGTAAGGAAAGTCTCAAAAGTGTTTCATTCCTTCATTATCTTGGATGTCTCTCTCTCTCTCCAGGATTAGTACAGTCTGTATGCAGATCAAGCCTCTGCCACAAACAAAGTTGCCGAGACACTTAATCGGCTTTTATTGTGTAGGAAAGTGAAAAAGGATGAAATGGTGTGCCAAGGTGTCCTTTCTTGGCCATTAGTGAAAGTCATGAGGTTGTGGTGGATTAAAAGGACGTACGGCACCACTGCCTTCCCTTTGCAAACACTTGGTATCTCAAGTGCTATTAAAAATCAGCATCCAGTAAGACGCAATCATTTCATCCATCAAATCATTCCACTGTGCTGGGGTAGTGCAGTGGCTATATTAGTCATGCCTGAGACCAAGCCTGTTGCGTGGGCGCGCACAATGGCCACTGAGGCCGCGGCCATGTCCACATCCACCAGCTGCCCACCGCACCCTGCTTTCTGCTGGCCAGAGCAGGAGGGGCCGTGAGCCACAGTGCAGCCTGGGGCTGCTGAGCCCAGGTGGACCCACGCGTGCTGGCGCTATGGGCTAGAAGGCAGCCCTGCTCCCCAAACCCGGACAACCAAAGCGGCTCATAGCAACCATATTTCAGCCGTGGTACGGGCCCGTGGATTCCTCACCCCCCAGCCCCGGCAGCTCCTCCCATGACAGATCATGAGCACGATGCAACACAGTTTCCCTGCCCATGGGGGATGTTCACACACACGGACATGCAGACACCGGTATGCGCATTCTCCCAGTTACGCTAAATAAGATTTTTTTAAAATGTTAACTTATCAAAAATACACTAGAGGAAAAAGAAACAGCGTGGATGTTACCCCCTACTAATGAGGCACTAATGCATAATTATGATAATACACACGCTTCTCTCCACAGAGGAATATTTATAAACACTGAAACAGTCAAGTTTGCACTGGAGTCATGTGTACAAATTGTTTTTCTTCTGGAGTTTGTTTTGGATTTTGTTTTTTTCCCTTACTGTAACAATATTTAATACATTTCATAAGACTATATGAAGTCATTTAAAATCCTGGAGAAACCTGGTCCCTTCCTACTTACTGCCTTAAATGAGAATATAGAAAGAAAACAACAACTACAACCAAAGGCACAGCTGTTGTTAAAGTTCAGTTACCCCAAGTTTCCTTTGCAAGGGCACATGCTCTAAGAGAGAACAGCAATGGAGCTGCCAGAGGAAGACCTGACACAAGCTGTGGTTGATAGACAGGAGTCCAAAAATTACATCAATGTATCTCACTCCCTATTCTTTCTCTCCCATACCCAGATGTTGCTCATGGTGGACACAAGCAAGACCCCCATGTGTTGAAGCCCACCAGATGCACCTCCCGCCGGCTAAGGCCCGCTCTCCGGGAAGAGAATGGAGACGGGTGGTCTCTGCTGCCTTCCATGGGGCAGGGGAAGCTGTGGCTGCCTGCCAGGGCGTCCAAACACCTCCCCTCGCAGCACAGTCTCAGTGCCCTATTCCTTCCTGCGGGGTCGGCAGGACTGGACACCCTGCGGGTGGTGGGGGTCTCTGCTGCAGGTGGAGAAGCGTCCCTTGAGACCAGGCGGTGCAGGACAGCAGCAAGAGCAACCCAGGACAGTGCCCCGCGGTACAGTGGCACCAGCACCGCTGGCAAGCCTGCCTATGTCTGGGTGGAGCTGGGGCCCAACTGCATGGCTAATGAAATATAAATTGCCAGGAATATTAAAATGTTGCTGAAAGATCCCAGTAGAGGACCCAAATTCCTCCTAGAGCCACAAGAGTGGAGCTAGCTAGATGGGGAAAGAGGTGTTGCATGCCAATTAAACCTGAATATCAAAACATTGCAGTATACTGAAGAGGCAGGGAGACACCCATCCCACTTGCAGTGCAGCCACCCTTTGTACCTTGAATTTGTAATAAAGGTCACCGTACTAAAAGTCAAACTCATTTAACTGAGTTTAGCTTATGGACCATGCTAAATAATAATACCTGGGAAAATGTAACCAGGGGAGTGAAATTAGGGATATAAAAAGCCCTTGTGGAAATGTAAAACATTAAATCACTATATATTTTCCTCCTGCCTAAATGTGCTGTACTTCAGGAAACATTCTCCATCACCTTGACAGCA
Source organism: Opisthocomus hoazin (assembly GCF_030867145.1). NCBI lineage: Eukaryota > Metazoa > Chordata > Aves > Opisthocomiformes > Opisthocomidae > Opisthocomus > Opisthocomus hoazin. The sequence continues at coordinate 18,957,054 of NC_134419.1, forward strand.
TGCTTCCTTTCTGTACACTGAAGTTTATTTACCTGAATTATTAATGCTGCTTTTGTTTGTAGCTATATCTTAATTTTCTTCTTTGCATTCACCTGTCATGATTGTTTTGATTCACATCCCAGGATGATGCACAAAATATTTCCTTTGGAATCACTGTAGTGTCACCAATATTTTTGCTCTGTTAACAGATTATTCTGTCTTCACAGTAAAATCAGATCATTTCATTTTTTTCATGAAAACTGTCAATCACTGAGATTATGCTTTAAATGTATTGAGCAGATAAAAGATAGAATTTAAACTACATATCATATGTCAGCAGAGAGCACAGAGTGCCCTGCAAATAGAGAAAGCAAGCAATTCTCTCCTCCTTCTAAAAGAAAAATATGCCCACAGCAGCAAATCAGGTATTCTCAAACAATTAGTAACGTTCATGACAAAATTCTTTTGCATATGATGTGGAGTAATGCAGCTGTGCTAGCTATTCAATATTTGTGGAAAGAAACAGAAATAAACCCTGTGGATTTTATTATGCATTCAGTCCTATTTGTTGTTTCTTCTGCCTAGGCTAAGATTCTGGAAAGCAGAAAGATTTTTATATTTAAATGGTGGTGTTTTATACAATAAGGGCTGATAAAAATGAAGGTAAAGGATTACAGTAACTAAAGAAACATCGGATGAATGACCACAAATTTTACAGTAGAGGGGAAAAAAAAAAGGGAAGTGGGAAGTTTTAAGTGATATTTCTTTTAAAGCATATTTTAAGTTTTCTCTTTGGTGAACAGAGTAGAAAGAGCACTCTACTTACCTAGAAGTTACCCGGAACTCCTTTTCTCCCCTCTCCTACCCACCCCCCACCTTTTTTAAAAGTATAGTGTCTACCCATCTTGTATACAAAATTCAGAAAGATTCTCCTGAACACACAATATGGAGAGACCATATGTACAAACAGCACACAATTTCAAACAGACTAGGCTCATTGGAAAAAAACTTTTTTTTTTATTTGCCTTTGATTTCTTTCAGAAGGATAAAATGAAAGGGACAGTGATACATATTTTAAGCCCTGTGAATTCACAATGGGGCTTTAGAATAAAGAGGTAAAAACCTTTGAACTAAACAAAGGTCCATCACGGTGCACTTCTTTTTCACAAGCACCTTATAAAGGAAATTATGCCAGAGAGAGGGCCCAGCTGGCTTTTGCCACTGCACCTCTCCACCACAACACCCCCGCATCCTTCCCAGCCCCTATCAATCTCCTGTATGCCATGTCATTGACTCCTCTTGGACCTGATCTCTTATCTCATAGAGCTGTTTTTTAGTCGAATGCCCTGTGAAAGTATCCACTCATGAGCTTACATCTGAGTGTCTCTTTGTACTAAGCAAAGCCTGTAGTCTAGCAGGCTGCATTAACTTGATTAAAGTGGGACCATAGACAGTTACTTAGACTCTTACTTTGCTCTTAGATTAAAGACAAGAAAGCCTCCTTCTCTCAAGGTTTTTTTGCAAAACTGCAACTTTCAAAAGGGTCAGCAAGAGACAAAGGCTCTTATAACAGAAGGAAAGAGCCTTTTATAACAAACGATTTCTAATTGCTCCTTTGTTCCAAAAGACAGCAGTTATACCAGCTGAAACATAACAAGCCATCAGCATTTCTTGATGGAAAGCTTGTACGCAGGGCTGCAAAGAAAGAGCTTTCTCTAAGTTCCAATAATTTCAAAAACATCATTTCCTTGTAAATAACACCTTATTTAATCCACTTAAACCCAGAATAGAAGCACGTATGACTGGCTGTGCATAATAGTCTATTTTCACTAGCGGGCTGTATAGCTGCTTGTGAATTCCTCCCATTTCATCTCTAAGGAGCAGGACAGCGAAAGTGCTCAGCCGTGGGTTTTGCCCCTGCATATGACATTTTTATATTCCTTACCAGAAAAGTTCTAGTGAGGGAATCAGTGGGCTAAATTCTGACCTAATGCCATTTTACAGCTGTGCAAGGGATATAAACAAGCTCAATAACGAGGCTCACATTTGCAGCAGATAACTGTTAAAAACACTACTGGCTTTGAAAAAGCAACCACATTTCCTGCGTAGCAGCTAACTTTGGCATTGCTTCTGCAGAAAGGAGTTACACACTTTCTGGACAGTCTACTCATTAGCAAAGATTAGTAATCTTAGATATTCTGTAAACCCCAGTGTGCAAATGTGTGCCCATATCCACATGCACGAATGTGCACAAATGAAGATGCTGATTTCTAGGCAAGGCTCAAAGTTTGTTGAACCACCACTGGGGCTGTGCCAGACACCTGGCTCCTGCTCAGGCCACCGCACTCTGCACAGCTCTGGTTACAAGCTGGGTTCAGCCGTCATGAGTCCGAGACTATAACTACAAAGCTGGGAAACAGTTTGAGGTCCCAGCCTCATGCGTTGAGCTGTATGTGGATCATATGGACAGGAGAGAAAGGAAGGGTGCCTTGGTGCACACAACCTGGGATCTGCAGAAAGCAGGAAAGCATCTCACCAGTGCCACACTCACCAGGAAGGGGCTGTGCCTCACGGGTGTGAGTTGAGGCTCTCGGGAGATGCAGATTCAGTTCTCACATGTTTTTAGTTACAGCATCAGCCAGGGGACTTCGAAAGGTACATGGGCATTTGAGGACACGGAAACCCTAAAGCGCTTTGAAGACTCCAAGTACCTGGTGCTTAAAGATGTATTTGTTTTAAAACCTTGATGGAGGCAAAACCCACAGAGAGGACACTGGATGAGGCCACCTTTCTCCCAGGCTTGCTCAGCTCTCTGCTTGGCAGGTCTTTGTGGCAGACTGCCTCTGTCTACCAGTGTCCAAAGGTGCTACTGTAATCCCAGAGACCCTCTCCTTCATCAGTCAGAAGGAATAATGCTCGTTACACAATCACTCTTCCTGCCCTGCTCCACCTGGAAGATGCCCTGGCACCCCTGCCATCTGCCTGGCCAGCACAGCAGCCTCCCTCCCTCTGGAGACAGACAAGGTGGCTTGTTGGGGCAGGAGCTATGTGGCTCCTCTGTAAAGCACTGCAGACACTTTTTTGCAAAAGGAATAATGATTACTGATAGAATAGAACATTAGCAATGAAGAGATGAAAGAGCTAATGGCATTTCTTTAGAAAAACAAAAAAGGAAGCAAAACTATTTACCCCTTAGAAAAAAAACAGAACATTGATTACTCTTAAAGGGACCCTCTCAGCTTCTCTTTGAGGACTCCCATTGATCTGGGATCTGTTTTTCCTCACAGACAAAAAAGATAAGTATTCTCTTGACACTCTCTTTTCTTCAGCAGACTTGGGCAAACAGGGAGATTTTTATTTCAAATATACATGTATCTGTGATGTACTCTGGACTTGGCTTATGCCCCGCTGCACATGTACAATGGCACTTTGAGGAATAGCCCTTCTTTCTATCAAGGTATAGAGAGAGAATGATGATGGCAGTGTTCCCTTTGCTACACACAGGGCTCCTGTGCGACCGAGAGCCCACGTACGCTCAGAGAGAGCACCAAGGTGAAACTGATATCAGGAAAGTAGTTCAAATGGCACCTACTCTTGGGATCTCCAGGGTTGAGGGTAGCAAGGATGCAGGCTAAGGTCCAAATTGCCAATGAGACACATGCACAGATCAAAAAATTCTTAAATTCAAAGACTTATTTGACAGAAAAAGAAAAATACAGGAACAAGAATATACAGACTTACATATATTTTTATAGTGTTCTTTAAAAATCTTTTCTGGTAAAACAGGATTTCTACCACAAACCAAAAGTGTTATCTTTAGTCAATCTTTTGTTAATTTAGCAGCTCCGCATGTCATCAGACAGGGACCATATCCCCAGGAGCTCCTCTGACAAAGAGACCCCACATTATCAGGATAATTATCCACTCACAACTTAAAGAAATTTACAGCATTAGCGACTGAGTAAAGGTAGACAACTCCGAGAGCATAAAAAAAAAGAGAAAGAAAGTGTAAGAGGGCACGTGATAGAAGGAGAGCTTCACTTCCCCACAAGAGCAAAGGGAAAGCAGTTATACCTGGCAGTTTTGTGGCGAGTGGAGTCAAGATTCCTGGTGTCAGGCTTAAAACTACTTGTTTTCCCCTCCTTTCTTCTTCCCTTCTTTCTCTTGCTAGGTGCAGGCCCCATAGTTACATGGAAGACCTACACTGGCTCTTATGAAGTCATTTTAGATGTACTTGTGCTAAAAAAAAAGGGCTCTTAACTAAAAGTATTGTCTGGGGCAGTATTGGTAGAAAACAAAAAATTGCTGTTAATGCTGGGCTGAGCCAGGAGAGAGGTAAATGGCTTCTCCCACAAACACAAGGGAGGTTCCAGGGAACCATTACCTTAAAAATCCCACCCAAAGAAGGACCATCAAGAGCTACCAGCTCTTCACAGCTTTCTGTGATTGTCCACAGAGGGACACTGTATAATCATACCTAGAAGGTGAATTGCATGGCAGTGCATTCCTGTCCTGTATCCATTACAGGCAGTCTGGTCTCTGAGTTGACTCAGGAACATTTAAGATTGACTGCTGATCAAGCCCATTTATCTTCTTTAACTGCTAACAGCTCCTGGTTCACCCAAGGCACCCTGGGCAAACCTTACTGTTTAACCCTTGCAGCTTCACATTGAACCTTCTGCTCCAGCAGTGTGGCGGTGTTTCAGTGGGTTGCCTTGGCACAAGCGAGGAGCTCTGCATGACACCTTTCCCATTAGGAGACCTGAAATGGAGCTCCTGGGCCAGAGGCAGGGTGTGGGCTGGAACCCCAGGTGGGGCTGGTCAGCGACATTAAGGCTTATTGATGCTCCCTGGGCCCTGACATGAACTTGCCTTGGTTTACGGATCCTACTCTGATGAGGGCTGTGCAGGTCCAGCTCTCCAAGTCTCTTTCGCAGTCTTCTCCGAAGATTCCGATTTAGCACCTGGGGCAAATCCTATGCGCACATGGACCCACAAAAATGCACCAGCCAGGGTCTTTCCCCAGAGATCTGAAGTCCCTGAAGTTTGAGAATGAGTTGGAGGTTTCAAGGACCTCCAGCCTTCCTCCTTCCAGAGCTACCATATCAAGCTAGCCTGCCCACCATGGCCAGGAGGCACAGCCAGCTCCACCACTGGGTTGCCCCACCACACACATGGAAATAACCACCATCATCGAAGAGCACCAGCAACATGCTGGAGCTGGCAGAGAGGCTCCTTCAGCCCACAGGGAGGCTGCACACAGAGCTGGAGGACGATTTGGGCTAGAAAGTGCCACTGGAGATCATCTGGCCCGATCACACCCCACCTAGAGCAGGGCCAGCCCAGGTCCTGCTACAACTCCTTCAGGACTTCTCCTAATCCCAGTGCCACTGAAGCTCAGCCAGACCTAGGCACTTCACAAAGAAAAAAAAAAATTTCCTAGCTGCATAATCCACCTATTTAATTTGTCTTTCACACCTTCCCACCTAAATTTGCTGTGAAGGCAGCAGAGCTGGTACACAGCATTTTAGCGAATTGGGTGCCCAGGTTTTATTTGAGTCTGAAAGCAAAGTGATGATACACACATATGTGTAATGTAGCACAAAGGCATGTTTACTGAAGCATGCCACCACAATGCTCCAGTTAAAAAAATTAACAAGCAACAAATCTGTTTCGTCCCCAGCCATACACTAGAAACTATATCTAGCTGTTATTTAGATCATGACCAGAGCAATGCTTTTGGGTAAATATAGATTTGCATTACAGTCCTCTGGTGTGCCTCCACAGAAGTGGGTGGCCAGGGGTTAAAAACTCTGTGTGTGGGGGGGTTTAGATTTGCATTATATGTGTGCGTGTCCATGTGTGTGTGAGCATGCTCAGTATGGGTTTTAAATATTATTTTCTAACAATTCTTTAAAATTGCTTTAATTTACTGCCACTGAGAATGACGTTTCAGAAGCAAGCGCTGAGAGGAATGTTGTTCCTCAACAGACGCTCATCTAAATATGTTACTTTAAAAAGAAAAAAACCCAACCCTTTCCATCTCTACCAGTGAAATGGCTACAAATGGGCTGCCATTAACTTTTGTTACTTGAGTAGGTGCCTGTAAAGGGCCAGGTGGTGTTTATGCAGATGAATGAGCATGTTACAATGTGTTCTTCCTTTTGGATAAAACATTAGCGTATCAGATGTGACAAATCAGATGTTCATCTTCCGCACTTCTGCATTATTTTACATTGAGAATTAGATAATGTGCTGGCTTAGCTTTTTACTTTGGGTTCCCCCCCCCCCCTTCTTCTTCTCAAGAATAATTTTATACATAAAGTTCTCCCAACACTCTGCATAATCATAGTCTCACCGTGTGTCTAACCAGCGAGGTATTATGGTAATTGTGTAGTTCCAGGTAACGGGCTTTGCGTTAGATGGAAGTGTACATTGTTTAACAAGCTGCATAATTATTGTGAAATGGAAAATATGGACATACATGTTCAATTATTTTTAATTCTGTTTCCCTACCAGAGCAGCAGATAATTCTTGTGTCTCCAGCAGCAATGGAAAGATAAATATTAGAATGTCTTACAACCGGAGGTATGCAAATAATTGAGTCCTCAATTCAGTGGCTAAACTGGAAAAATAACCTTTCATTTTGAGCTGACAAGAAAAAAAAAAGGTAGCTGGGTTTCATAACAAGAAGAAATAAATAATATTTTGTGCTTATGACTCATTTAGTTGTATTTAGCCACATTTGGTATCAAAATATGACCCTTAGATTTAAAAAATCAGAACTTTTAACTTTAAAAAAAAATCCAAAAGCTGTTTTATCTTTTCATTTTGTCTATTTTTGTCTATCTGAAGCCATTTGAAGATTTCTGTTTCAACCATCAGCAAGTGACATTTTTAATGAGCAGATTATGTGCCTGAGATATTTCACCTCACTCCGATTCAAATGTTCAATCTTAATTTCGAGTCTCTCTGACAGCTGGACTACAACTGTCCTTCCATTTTTATGTTATTTCGTTTCACCGTCCAATCAGGGCAGTTTTCCACTTCAGGGAGGTTGAATATATGCAGCAAATTACATAGTTATGGCCCATATGCCCTGTATATTTTGCCATTAATTGTCCTCAAAGAATTAATCTCTGCACAGTTACTTTGAACTGGTCTTGAGCCCTGTGTAGACCTAGTTCCTTTCTTTACCAAAAACACAGGCCAGTCTAGAAGGGAGTATATGTATCCACGTTTTCTGTACTGGAGAAGGACCATAGCAGTGCCCAGCACAGGCTAAATCCAGGTGCATACCAGTTATGGGGCCAAATCCATAGCATGGGAATTCAGACAGCGGGAATAATTTGGCAATTATTTTTATAGAACCAACAAACTGGTGGCTGACTGTATTAAAATCACAAATGGTGAGTACAAGACCAAGTGTCTAAGGCTCAGCGGGCCCTGTGGTTGCAGAAAGGCTTTGCTGCACATGGGCTTCCCGAGTGCTGCCTGCAGGAGGTAAGCACCCGAGAGGACATCGCAGGGAGAGCCCCACGGCAGAGCCAGCCATGGAGGATTTGCTGGGGAAAGGTAGACCGGGCCCTCCTCGCACTGAGGGATAGCTTCCCTTGGCAGAGGACTGAGCCTCTCCAGGGGCTAAGAACTGCTCAGCTTGCCCTGGGTCTGGCTTAACCTTGGTGCAAGCAAATCACAGGACTGGAAAAACTCTATCAGGATGAGGTACTTCTTTTTCACTATTAAACAGATGCATTTATAGCTCACCGAGCTTCACTTTGCTTGAGTGACACCAACAGAATACACAACTGCTCCAGTTAAATGCACAGCTCATTTCTGTCTACATCTTGTAGGCAACATGTTCAAATGTATTCAAAATCAAGGCTGCAAAAGAATTTCTCATCATCAAAGACAGCAGCTTTAGTTCCCGTAATTGTATTGTTTTGTCCAAGGCTGAAAGGATAAAACAATGCTGCTGGGGGACAGCAGTCGCGGTACCTGTGTGGTCTCACTGTCATGTGTCACACAGTCATCTCCGTGTGAGCACTGCACGAGGCCCCATAAGGACAGCCTAAATTTACCTTCTGGTTGCAGAAGAGCGGCAACACGCCTGTGGTGAGCATTCCTTCCTGTCACCCTGAAGGCCACAGGCTGTTAGCTGGTCCCTGGTTTGGGCACCCCAGCCTCAGGAGCTGGTGTTGTCCGGTCTGTGCCTCTTACCAGCTCCAGAGTGACCTCGTAAGGGTTTATTTCAGCTCCCTGGTGAAATTACAGGAAAAAACTCTAGGCAAACTGTTGCTAATATGGCAGTCTGAAAGATAAGATAAATATTTCCACATATTGAAGCTGTGGACCCCAGTTTGGGGATGCTTTTCATTAACAGCCATGAATTTTCAACCAAGTGAGGATGTCACTCCAATCTCCAAGTCTCTCGACATGTCGAGCGCAGCAAGGTGCATGCTGAGCTCTGGGACAGGAGCAAGCACAGGCTGGGGAATGTGCCGGCAGTGCCCCGGCTCTGCCTCCTCACATCAGCAGGACTCTGCACAGGCCAGCACATGGACAGGCGGCCAGCACGGGCTTCTTCGTTCCTTCCAGAGGGGGCCTTCACTTCCCAAGGACACTGGAGAAGGAGTTGTCCCTGTCTGGCTTCCAAGCACATTGATGGGGCAAGGCCAGGAATACCACCCTTGGGTGGATATTGCTTCCACAGCCTCAGTCTGTCTGGGCTGCATGTTTGCCCACCACCTACCTTCTCCTGGGGTTAGTAAGAGAAGGCTTTGCAGGTCCTCTGCTTCCTGATCTAGCCCTGTCCCCCACACCCAGATCAAACACAAGAGGAAAAGCTCACACAGTGTCTCTCACCCAGAGAAGGTCCTCTGAGTACTCCAATACTCCACAGCTAAGATTGCCTTTGGGGAAGGAAGCGCCCGTGCTCTGCAAGAGAGTCGTTGGTACCACAGACCTCCTCATCTCTGTGAATGTGTCCAAAATGTACCCTGCGACAAGTGTGTTCTCACCTGCATCCAAAAAACCCGTGTTTCCAGCAAAGCACAGCCTCACCAACACATTGTTTGCTGTTTAGGGAATCTTAATGTGAAAGATTAATTGGTTTTTTGCTTTTCATGCAGAATCGCCACAGTGTGGGAAAGGAGTGGTTTTTTTCTGTTTCATGTGACCCCAGTAGTGGCAGCAGAACTCTGTTTTCAGCTTACCAAATAAAAGTGCCGCTGGGGAAAATATAGCTAATGAAACAGCCATCGTTTTCTCTTCCTGTACATCATCCAGTTGGTTTTATTAAAAAAAAAAAAAGGGGGAAGAAAAGAAATCAAATAATAAGAGTTATCAATCCCCCTCCACGACTTACTCATATTTGATTTAACACTGCAGGTCTCAGCATGTATAACTCTGATTTCTGCTAACTGGTCTCAGCCTAGTATTTTCACACCTTTTTTGTACTAAATGCTTACAACTGGTCACTCCACTAGAACCTGTCACTATGACACCTTTATTTAGAATCTTAACAACACAAAAGGCATCAGAAACGAGTTTCAAAATAATAATAATCTTTTATTGTTTGCATTGCAATAAATTCCTGCAAATGCATCCCATTATCTTTTTATACAATTAAACACATAATGCCTAACTGTTAAGGTATCAGCCCAGCTGGGTATAGATGCAGTCCGCTGCCAGTCTGAACAGAGCTTGGCTGTCTTTTAATAGTTACCTGAATAAAAGAAAAATAATGAAGTGCTGTAGATTGCTCATCCAAACTGGTAAAAAGCTGTTTGCAAAGGATAACTACAAGGGGAGTGAGACACTGGGCTTTGCTAATAAATAATTCTCAGAAATATCAGCTCTCAATTTACTACTTGTACACAATGGGCCAGTCAAAACTTGCAGGATGAGCCAATTTGCCACAGCTCTTGTTTTGAGTCTTTGTGAAGCCGCTGTGCGAGCACAGTGGGGGCTGCTTGCATCTATCCCTGGAGTCAATCAGTGGGCCTTTGTGTCCCGCTGGTCAAAAATATCAGGTGGCTTTGAGAGTCTAATTATCAATGAAAAATTAAATTCGGTACAGGAACATAACCGGGAGTTGACCCTGCCTTCTGCCCTCATTCATGGGGTGTGAGTATCGGGATATTTGTTATAATTCAAAATACATTCAAGCCAAATTGGGAACTTCAGGGGTAGGAAAGACAAACTTAAATGTGAAAACAGGAATTGAGAGCCTCACTGGCAAATCAGCAAGTTTCTCCTTCCACTCTGTTACCAAATGGGCTGTGCAGCCCTATTTGTGCAAAATCCTTTCTACAAAGTGCCGCCCGTCGGAGATTTCTCATTAGGAATTGTTAAGCTGAGTTTAAACCTACGTGCCTCCATAGTTTCCTGGCCTTGGGGAAGTTTGTAAGTTGAATAAGCTACCACATCAGGTCTGGCTCCCACAGGAATGGGGTAGGCAGAAGCAGAGACATCTGTCAGGGCCCCGAGATAAAAACCCCCAGAAGAGGCATGGTCTGCAGGTAGGGAGAGAGCACTGGCCAGCCAGTCACCAGCGCCTCTTGCTCAGAGACACTCTTTCAGTGTCGCAGATCACGGAAAACAGAAGCAGCTAATATGAAACAATCTCTAGCTGAGACATTACAAATACAAAGCTATTGGAAATAATGCACAATGGCCAGGTAAAGGTGTAATGTCCATCCATTTCCCATTCAAGATGTGGACACAAGCCAGGCGTCTGAAATGCTTGCCATGGAGCAGGTCTGGGCTCCTGCTTACACTGCCTTTCAACCCCGTGTAAGTCAATCCAAAAAAAGCAGCCCTGAACACTGTAGATAGAATATTTCTTTACCTGTTGGTAATTTTCTGGCAATCAACACTCATGATTTCTCACAAGGGGGTGAATCCACTTCCCAACAGGACAAGAACCACTGAAGCAGACAGGGAGGCATGGCACTGACGTGCAGTACCTAATGGAAGGAAGCGGCTCTGCTTATTTGCTTCCCCATCGCTGTCTTTGCTTTTCAACAGAAGTTATGAAACGCAGCCATCCCCCATGTCATGGGTGAGCGATCACCTAGGCGCTGTGCTCACCAGCAATCTCGAGAGGCTGCGCACAGCCCAGGGGAAGACCCCCTCCCAAGCCGCTTCCACCACCACCATTTCACTGAAGTTGACTCCCTCTCTTCATGGTCGCTCTTGGCAAATGTTGTGTTGTACCCAAAGAACGGAGCATATGCGATTCACAGGTGAGTAGTGCTTCTTTCTGTGTACGTATTGTATGCCCCACATCCTTTTGACTACAAGATGTTTGATTTTGCTGAAGGAAACTGATGTATCAGGAGAGAAAGATCGTGGGACAGAAAGGCTTGCAAGAGAGAAAACAGTAGAAGAAACAGAGACACCCTGCTAGCAAGCACCAGTAAAAGCACGGCTGTAGCAAAGCCCTGTAACTCTTGAGGCTTTTAAGCTGCATGTGCAGCAGCACCGCAAGGAACTCTGCCAGGGGCCTTTGTGTAGCTAAAAACCTTCTCTGTCAGAGCAATTTTTCACCCCAGAAAGTGCGTGGTAAAAGGGAACCTAACTGTTCCTCAACCCAAGAGAAGGAGATGTATCTGCACCGCTCTGTGCATATGCAAATGTGCTAAATAAGTCCTGATTAGCTCTCCTCAGCGTCTGGGCACTGGACATCCCTGTCCTTTCTGTGCCCTAGAAGACTTTCCTTTCATGCAACAAAATTCCTCAAGTGCTTAGTTAAACCACCTTGAATCTGTAAGCTTTCCTAGTTCTGTGCTTGGAAATCACTTCCAGCTCCTCCATCCTTGACACACAAGATAAAACTTGGCAACTGCTCCGACCTGTCTGTCCTCAGAGCTTTTTTAGGAGGAACTAACCAAAAGGAGATTGTTGGCCATCCAGGCACCGAGCAGAACAACCATCTCAAGACCAGACTTCTGTGCAGAATGCTCTGCATTCATATATTTTTGTTTGGCTGCGTGGCTTAGACACTAGGTTTCATTCTAGCATAAAGCCCTCATAGACTGCACAATAAACACACCACAAACAGGAGCTGTGAAAGGGCAGAAGTGGATGGATAGACAAAGCTTTGGTATTCTGGGTTTAATTACAGCTCATGGTTGCCTCTCTTCTCCCTGGGAGCTCAGTGGCAAACGTGAAAGCCCTTCTGCAATGCATGAAAACCCAGTCCTATAGACTCTTCCCACACGCTGCTGTCATGGGGGCTGATCCACAATTAGTTATCCACATGAGTAAGGAAGCCTTTGCAGCATCGGTTCCAAAGTCAGCTCCTGCCCCGGCAAGGTCTGCTGGCAGCTTTTCCCCCTGCGCCTCCTCTCCACGCCGCTGCTCTGCCCACTCTGCTCAGGAATCACGACCTCAGACTTGGGCAGCCAAACTTGGCCAGATAAATACAGATAAAGTTGTCCTTATGACAGGCAAAAAGCTATTAGAAAAATGTTCTAAACAAATGTGTTTTAAGATTTTTGTCCTTTCTGCCATAATGTCAGGGACACCTCAATATGGTTTTAAATGCTGTTTAAGGTTGCATCTTACATTTTATATCATAAATTATTAAATGACTTAATGGACAATGCATTAGAAGGAAAACAGGCAAATTACAGAATAATTTAACTGTTGCAAAGAAACAGAGCAACTTGCAGGACGAAGAACACTCTATTTTGACACAGAATGCCTGAAGCTAAAGCAATTAAGGCTGCAAAATACAGCCGGCTGACATGATGTGTATGTAAATTTGTCATTCATTGGCAAGGGTTTGTAACAATCACAAGTAAAGTGCACAATAAAACAACCAAGTGGTATAAAATGCTTTCTACTAGGAGTACTCAGAAAATGGTGGTTATATATCATTTAAGCGTATTATTATTATACTTACCGTAGTTGTTTATGACAAAAGATACCTCTTCAATACTGGTAGCTCAAACAAAGATAGCCCTTCGAAATATTATTTACCATTATTTGTGTGCAGGATCATGAAGGAAATATTTTTTAAAATTCCTTTTAGGAGCTGCTGTGAGCTTTTCAACAGAGATTCAATTTCTGGTGAATCAGACCCTCCAGGCTAGTTTAAAAAAGCTCACAAACTCCCTGCACTTCACCAGGAGAGCTAGCAAAGAAAGAGATGCCTGAAAGATGCCAATACTTATATGGTTGAGTCAGTTATTTTATGTAAAACTGAGAGCAATAAAAGAGGCAATGAGACCTTTTTAGACCACATCAAAAAGCAGCAGGTTTTACTATCGATCTTTTCGATCTGAACATCTGTGCAGGCTGCCCAACTCAAGAGCAAGGGAAGGCCCATGGTACCAAGGGCAAGCCCAGCTTTTTGGTTGCCCGTGCTGCTCCCCAGAGGTGGTGGGAAGCAGGAACTGAGGCAGGCAGCACGTTCTGCACAGGTATTACAGCTTCTGCTACAGCCTCAGCAGAACAAAGGAATTCAGAAATGCAGTCCTTGGGGAGCCTGGGCTCAATCTCAAGCCCTTTATTAAATGAAGAAGGAAAAAAACCCAAAGAGAAGGCAGTGGAGAAGGCTCAGGTCCCCTCAGCCAGCTCTCCTGTGTCCTGGAGGTGCTGCTGCTGCTTTCCAGCTTTCCCACCCCCACGCTCAGCCTCACCACCGGCCCCAGGGAGGGCAGAAGCTTCTAGGCTGCTCTCATACGCTCCATCCTGGTCGGTGTGGGCAACAAGTAGTTTAAAACAACAGGAGTCCATACACAGACCTAGACAAAACCAAACACGAAGCCCTGGCCTTCTGTGTGGGGGTGATGTGTCCCTGGAGATGGGTGGGGGTCCCCCATTTCCACTTGCTTGGCACTGGCATGCAGAGCACAGCCTGCCAGCACACCCAGCTAGACCAAGGCTCCTCAGTGACAGGAGGCTACCCAGAGCAAACCCTTCTTCGGCCAGACCTCACTCTATGGCTCTGCAAAACTGCCCCAGATGACATCTTTCCTTCTAGCACGTAGGTGCCCCATTCTGTTGTCTTATCTCCCTCTGCCCCAAAATCACCTCTTTACGAACGGGGAGGACAAAATCAGGTTTCCTGTAAATCCCTTGCGCCAGGCTCGTTTATCTCAACAACTGATGGATGAGATTATTGACCAGAAATGGCCCTTGATGTGGGAGAAGCATGAGTGACGTCTTGGCAGAAACACTGGGAGCTCACAGGGGCACAGGCAGCTCGGCTCCCAGTGACGCCTTGATCTCTGCCAGCATCCCCCAGTCCACACAGAGAAATTCCCCAAACTGCCACACGCCGCCTCTAGACCTTCAGCAGCTTTTGTTTTTCCAGGTGATTTTGCTGGTGAATTGAGCTGTCTCCACTCTTCAGACATGATTTAGGAGACATTTTTCCTTAGGAAGGGAACAAGTTCATGTTCTAAATTTCTGCTGTAGGCCACATTTCAGGAACTCATCCAAAAGAATACAGTGAGCCTTTGCGGGAGTGAAGCATGGGATTTCCCCCAGACAAGACTTTAACACCACACCTATTGTTTTTAAACACCCTGTCTGTGGGGTATAGGAAAGAAGCAGATACCCCAAAGTCTCATGATTCTTGACAGGCAAAAGCAAGGCAAGCATCCACGGGGATGTCCCCCTTTTCCCCACACCACATCCCAACAAATGCATCCCACTAAGGACAGCAGCAACACAGCAACGTCATAGAAGGAACTTGTGTCAACTGAATTCTACCATGGTGGCTGTAAGCAGAGGCTGAGGTCAGCATCATCTCCGTTCCCACCAGAACACCAAGTTCAGTGAATAAAAAAGAAATGGCAGTGCACCCGCTCTGGATTAACTTCTTCCTCTGGGGCCCTGGGCAGCTGTCGCTAGAAAATCAGCCTTTCCAATTGCCATGCCAGCACTAGGGCGGCTCCTGGCAAACGGCGATGTTGTAGCGGTACCTTGACACCTTGTCTGTTTTTCACCTGATGTCCTCACTCATTTTTTTCAAGTCCCTCCCCTGTAGGTTGGTGCCAAAGGGTAGGAGAAAAGGGTGCAGGAAGGGAGTGAATTTTAAACCATGTCTCCATATAAATAGAATAGGTTATGCATGCCTCTCTGAAGTATGGTATTAATCCCAATTGTGCCATAAAATATATATGACTCACTCGAGCCTTGTTCTCTAGTGAATTATGAACTATTATATCACTCATGGGATAAGTATTATGTCTCTTAAGAGACTATCACCTTTCCTCTATTTTATAATATAAAACTTCATTGAAACCTGCCGTGCCTGATACAAGTGACTTCTCATGATGCACATTAAATCCTTTCCTTTTACAGCTTCCTTCATTTAGCGGACATTCACGTCACGGTGAGTTCTTTCAGATGTAGCATAAGCATAAATTAGTATGTAAGAGAAGTAGTCGTTTAGCAGAATTTTTTCTTTAATAAATCTGGTGATATTTATATTTCATCACAGAGCAGAAAGATTTTTTTTACACATTTAAAGATTTATTCCTGTAGTAAGTATCCAATTAATAGGGCTTTAGCATACAGACAGGATTTGTATTTATGCTGAAGAAAATGTGTTCTCATTATACTTTCATTCTCATGTTAGATTTATTGTGGGTTCTATTATAATTTATTTTAGTAGCTCCGTTTTCTAATTCTTTATATTTACGTGTCTTTTCCAACAAAAATAATAATACATAAATAATACCTGACAACACTTTGCAGATTTTCTCTATTTGTATGCTTTAATTCTCCCAGCATCTTGGAATGGAAATGCTGTGAAGTACAAAGGAAATCTCTATGTGATCTCTATTACATGAAAAATTATCATTTTTATATCCTCTTCACTCTGCCAAGTTCTTTCCAAGTTCCAGTTTGCAATGCATGAAAGTATGCAAGAAATGGTAACACAGCCAAATGCATTGGCACTTTCTAAATAGGAATACTCACTACATACACTTCCATTTTCAATGCATTTCTGTAATTAGCGTCAGAGGTGTCAGAGGACAGCTCTGCATTGCAGCAGAGAGCTCTTTCCTCTTTACTGTTACGTGTATTTTTCCATAGGCTTTTTGGCTCACTGGCATGCGGTTTACAATAACACAGTCCTACCACTGCTGTTCTGCAAACCGCTGCCGAGAGTGCTGTTCGGTCACTAAAACTTTGCCCAGTCCTCAGCCCAGCCTGCTTGGCTTTCCTCATGCTGGTGTGTGGTGGGATGGGGGCTTGAAGCTACAGCGAGACCGGCTTCACCAGTCACCAGCCGACATTTTCAAACAGGAGAAGATCTTACGCTGAGCAAGTGTTTCCACACATGCTGCATCTCCTAACAGAAATGTTCCTACAGGATGCTACCGGTAGTGTTCCCAGGTCTGTGCGGGGTAAGACAGCCTCCTCGTGCAGCCCATCCCAGAGCTTTGGCTCCAGCACTAATCCCAGCGGGCTGGTGTACGCCTGGGGAAGCCAGCGGAGTTACACCGCAGACAGAAAGCTACATGTAAGAGCCAAATCTGGCCAAGTGGTGTTGCAGTAGATGTTGCTTTCATTTTGCAGTGTACCCTCCGCTGGGAAAAAAAATATGACTTTGTGTTAGATATCACATCTAATTATTCCTGTTGGGCTGGCCCAGAGAAATGTCAACAGTGCATTGTAAGTGCTAATTGGGGTGTCCATGCTCTGCAGTAGATTTGGGATACAACACCCAAGACTGGAGAGGTTAAGCATGTTTTAGAATACTGTACTCTAATGAGCTTAGTCTCCATGGAAGAGGCACAGCTTTGCTGCACACACCTCGGGCTGCATAGCGCAAGCCACACACCAGCGTGCTGGCTAAGGCAGGCTGCCCACGGCCCCTGCCAGCCACCACGACAGGTGCACTGTCTTCCCAGGGCACGCCGCCGAGCACTCGGCAAAATGCAGCGAGGTGAAGAGAGAAGGAAAGGAAAGGGAAAGGAAAGAGGGAAAGGAGAAAGTGGCGAAAGGAAGAAAAAAATAAAAGACTGCTAGAGAGTGAAAGAAGTAAAAAGCTGCTGGTGTGCTTACCTTGCATCCCTCTGTTTTAGGCAGAAAACCTCTCTGATCTGTTAAGCTTATGTGAAGTAATATGAGTTGGAGCTGTCAGTGCCTTAAACTGGGGCTCCATTGCAGATGCATGCTTTGCTGCTTTTTTCCCCATAGACCCCTCTATGCTTCCGATGAAATATTAATCCAGCCTTATTTCACAACTTCTGAAGTAACAAAACTACGTTGTTTTAATATAGGGGCAGCGATGGTGCTTGAACATGTGGGATCCAGCCAAATCCCCAGAACAGGCTTTTTTGTCAACCTTCATTGTCCAAATCACTCTGTCCCACTTTGGAGCACCGGTTTGAGGGAAGCTGCCCATCTATTTTGCAGCGCTGGGGTAGAAGAGTGTCTGCCATGGCATCCCGTCTTTCTATGCATTCAAGCACTGAATCATCATTTTCACAGGCAGCCCTTAAAACTTTCGGGAATTCTTCTTGTTAGATCTTCACACAAAGAAAACAAAATATTTAAACCTACAACACGCCAGCTGGTCTATCAGGCTATAAATCTGACAGGGAGCTACTCCATGCCCTTTTGTGTCACGAAGAACCTCTTGTGCCTCTCAGTGCATGTTTGCCGTTCACATGGGCAGTGTTGCATCGGGCCAGTATCCTGCTTTAAGCAAGCCCATGCTTATCACAGAGGACTGTTCACTTCCCAGGGGAGAGAGACAACCCTGCAACAGGGAGATGCTCAATAGAAACACGGTTCAAGCCCAAAATGCTGTACTTGTTGAGATGTTGAGGCAAGAATATGAAAAGGAAATCTGAAAGACTGTTGTAAGGACAAAGATGAGGCCTCAGATGCGTTCTCTGCTTCACACAATCCTGCCATCATTACTACCCCGTATGCTAATGCAGAAGAGGTAGGCAATTATTCCCGAGCTTGCTTCACATTACTTGTTCTTCCTGACCTCAGATTAAAATGTAACGGTGCCAGACTCCACAGAAAATATAGGGCAAAACCTCACAGACAGGCTTTCAGCAAAGGGTTGTGCTGGCCCTGGGGACAAGATTTAGGGAAGGCACTGGGAGAGAGGTGCTGGCTCAGAAAGCTCTTCGAGCCACGGGCTGCATCCTTCCAGAGGGAAAGGTGTGCAAGAAGCTGCACTTCTGCGGTGTGTGTTCAAACAGGGAGATGAAGATGCTCTCAGAGGGAGAAACAACTCGCTAGGTCCAGGGCTTGCCAAACCGTTCTCAGTGGTGGCGTCCTGAGGTTAGTCATCTGGGGAATCCTCTTTCTTAGGACAGCTTCCTGAGGGAGCAGCTCCAGTTCCTTTTCCTCTCTGCATATTCATAAAGACCAGTGCAGCTGCACAACTGAATCATAAATTCTGGTAGTAGGTGTTTTACCCCGACTGCATGTGAAACAAGTGATGTCGGGTGAGCTGCACACCCACCCTAGATGCCCGCACGTACCCACACGCTGCTGTGCAAAAGTCAGAGGCAAATGTTGTCCTGCATGTTTTTAGAATGACATTGTCCACGTAGGAAGGAAGCGAGAGCTGTTTGCATGTGCATCTCAAGCTGGAGAAAAGGCCGCTTGAATTTAAATAGGGTCTTCCCAGAGTACAAATCACTGCATGCCCACATCAAGGTCTAGAAGAGAGATACATGCTGAACAGCTGAAAACCTGTCTAGAAACCGTGTGCGCACCGCCTGTATCTAGATGTCTCTGTCGAATATTTTACATAGAAGATATATACACTGTACTGCCATACAGAAACACCCACTTCACGTTTACTGCAGAAAGCGAGCATGGCAAAGAAAATATCACTCTCATTCTGCTCGTCTTCTTCACTGTCTGGATCCACTAGTTGTATTTTTGTTTGCATTCTGAAATAGCAGAAAACTGGGGGGGAACACGGCAAAAAGCTAAATAAATATTTAATGTATCAGCACCTGTCATATAGTTTCTGTGCACTAGCACTATCGATTTCCTGGTAGTTCTCCTTCCCTACCCAACTTCATTAAAGAATAGAAGTAAAGTAATAAGTCATTTCACACTCTGTCTGACCATTATACAATAATAGCAAGATTTCATGCAAGGGTACAACATTATGCCCATCTGCAATCACAGTCTCTTTGCAAAAATCTCAATTCACACTTCACATGCAGCTAACCTTGTTACCATTCCCTTCCTAAATCCATCAGTCTTGCAGCTGCACGTCTTCACAGCCCAACATCTTAAAATTCATCACTTTGACACCCTAGCATCTCTACAGGTCAAGCTAAAGAAACCAACCAAGAATAATTAAGGGGTACCCCAGATGTTTAGTTTACTTCTAGCCAACCTTTCCTGGAACCAGGTACAGTTCTCTCTTCGTACGCTGAAGATCCGTGTAAGGTGCTTGCTTTAAGGGGATGAGACCTCGAACAAATTTCAGAGCTCTCCCCCCACTTTTTTTTTTTTTTTTTTTTTACAAGTACAGGTCTTTGTAGTTACAATTTGAACAAGAAGCGTGATAATGAGTAGGTTCAGGGAAGGAAAGGTGTTATCTCATTAAGGTAATTACTAAGACATCCCCACCATTACCTCGGTTTGAAAATGTGGCAATTAAAGCGCCCTACGTGGGCTCCCAGAGACAAGGGAACACGACAGCTTCCAACAACTTTTGCGTGCCCGGGACGGGAGGGAGGGAAGGGGAGGAGGGGGGGGGGCGGCCGCCCGCCCACACCGCCGGAGCGCCGGTCCCGCGGGGCACGGCCCAGGGCAGCGGGGGGGCCGTGAGCCGCCGCGACGGGGCGGGCAGCCGAGGCGGGCGCGGTGGCGGCGGAGGGGGAGCCTCAGGGGTCCCGGCCGCCCCGCTTCCATCGCCGGCGGCAAGAAGCGCCTCGCTGGGGTTCCTTTGAAATCCGCTAATTTCGAGGACCGGCGTTTGCGCGCTTCCATTAATAGAAATGGCTTGTGAAAAATAGGGCATATGAATATGGAAACGGAGCTTTAACGCGGTGGGCGCTCCTCCGGCCCTACTCTCCGGCTGGAAACACGCGGAGACAGGCACCGGCCCCGGCTGCCCCACGGCCCCTTCGACGGCGGGAGCAGCCCCAGGGAGGAACGAAGTTCAGGGGCTTTTTCGCGAAACGGGAGTCCCGGGGAGCGCCGCCTTCGGGGGCCGCCCGCCCGCCCCCCGCCCGGCGCCGGTCTTGGGGGGTCTCCGGCCCCAGCAGCTGTTCCCCCGCCAGGGACCACGGGGCTCATTTCGATGCCGTCCCCGGACCAGAGCCGGCGGCTCCTCCCGCGGGGCGGGAGCGCAGGGCCGTCCCGGCAGGTCAGGTCTGCTGTTGCCCCCCTTTCCTCGCAAACGGGGAGCCGCGTTAAAGCGGCTGCTGGGGGGAGAAAGCCGGGGGTGGCACCGGCGGGAGACGCGGGCTTCGCAGCAGGACGTATTGGGAGGAGGAGGGTGAAATAGCCGTGTAATTCCAACCCGAAACGGTTATTCGCCGCCCATCCCCGCCACGCCTGGGCCGGGGACACTCCTGACACCGTGACGGGGTTTGCCCTTTCCACAGGCGAGCTCAGCCCGGCTGCAGCCGCCCCACGCGCGGGGCTGGAGCCGAGCTGTTCGCGCGGGCTGCAGGAAAGGCTCAGGGCGGCTGGCAGCCTGCGCTCGCACAGAAGCGTCCTGTGGATTTGCAGGAAGATAAACTCTGAAAAGGGAGACAACAACAGAAGTTAAAAGCCCACGGGCACAAGAAACGCTGAAAGCAGCAGGAGCGAGAGGCAGCCCGGAGCGCTAACACGGCCTCACAGGCGGGCCCCGTCGGTCCGTGTGAACGCGACCGGGGGACCGGCACGGCGGGGAACTCGGCCCGGTGCCGCTCGTCGGTTTCCAGCGGCTGAGCCGGACGCGCTTGCCTGGCTGGGAGAGCGGATTCAGCTCCTGGAGCATCCAGCTCTCACCCCGGCGCCGGGGCAAGCACCCTCGGAGCGGCAAAGACGATGCTGGTCCCCGTGTCCCGGCCCAGTGAGTCTCCCCTTCTCGCTTTCTGCTCTAATGACGGCCGAGCTAACGCCCCGCGAGCAGGGAGTAATGGAAGGTGATCCTGCCTCTGCGTCCCGCCAGGGAGCCCGCGGAGCAGCCTGGCAGCGGCTCTGCTCCCGCGAGGGCTCAGCCAGGGGCCGCAGCCGGTCGCCAAAACCTGCCGCGGCGCAGCGGGGGTTCCCCGATGGAGCCCACCGTGCCGTGCCCACCTGCCAAACACTTCGCCACGGCCCAGCGGAAACAAAGCAAAGGGGAACCGGGGACAGCGCAACGGAAAGGGCTCCCGCCTCCCACGGCGGCCGCGCCGGCGTCAGTGCCGAGTAGAGAAACCCCGTCCCGCTTCCCGCCCCGCCGGCTGGAGCGGGAGCAACATGCACACTCCCGGGGCAAAGCCCCGCTCGGCGCTCTCAGGACCGGGCCGCTAGCAGCCCGGGGCCGGCCCGGGAGAGGGGCTTTCTCCCGCGCGGCGGCCGGCGGAGAGACGGGACGGGCGGTGCCCCGGCCGCGGGAGCCCGCCTCGGCCGCCTCCGTCTCCATCGCCGGCCGCCGCCGGGGAGGAGGCCGCGGAGCTCCCGCGGGCCGAAGGCTGCCCTCGCTGCCCGGCCGAGCGCGGAGTCCCAGGCTGCTCCGCCCCGCCCGGGACCAGGCAGGAACCGCCGGCCGGGACGGGGCGCGGGGTCCCGCTGCGCCGGGGCCGGGGGGGGCCGGGCCGGGCCCACTCGCGCCTCCCGGAGCTGTCCGTGGTGCTGAGGGCGCGCGCGCCCCAAGGACCGGAGGGGCCCCGCTCCCCGCGGGCTGCGGCCTAGTGCGGGGAGGGGGCGAACGGCCCCGGCCCGCACACCGCTCCCCGACGGCCGCACTGTCCGCTGCCGCGCTCCGGCTGCCGGGCCTGGCGGCAGAGGGGCCGGTTCGTTCACGTCCACTCCCGGGGCCGAGAGCCGGTCCCGGCCCAGGGCGGCGGCTGGAGAGCGACCGGGACTGCAGGAATTCGGCAGCTCGGCACCGAGCCGAGCGTTTGGGAAGCGGGGCTCGAAGGGAGCGATCCCCGCGGCCCCGGGCTGGCCCCGCCCGGGTGGGGGCAGCGAGGGGACAAGGACACCCGTCCATTTTGCATCAGCTTTCCTTCCCTCTCCTCACTACTGTTCAGCGAGTTTGTGCGGTAAAAACCGAACCCTATTCACGCATCGAGAGCAACGAGCTGGGACCAGCTTTTCCGGCTGGATCTCCTCCGTTCGGGAGAAAACAGCCCAGGATTCGCTGTTTAGACTCGGGAAAGGCCCCTAACCGAGCCCAAATTTCCTGCCTCCTTCCCCAGTCCGACGGGATGCGTTTCCCGGGACAGCCTCGACGGCGGGGCGGGCCGGGCCGGGCCGGGCGCTCGGGGCACCGCTCCCGGGGGTAACTGGGGGCCGCGGGGGAAGAGCCAGGGCCGCCGCAGCACGGGCAGAAAACGAGGTGGGCGTTGCCGACCCACTCCCCTTTTGTTCGATCAAGGCGGAGGTCAATATGGTTTTAACGCGAATTTATTAGCAGAGAAATCAGCAAGCCGCTCGCTAATTAGCAAAGCCCAAATAAACGTGCCCGGAGGCTTCTCGGTTTCTTTTTTTTCCGGGTATTTTTCTTTTCCTTCTTTCTCGAAAGAAAGGGAACCCACGAGCAAAAAAATGATAGATGGGGAAGAAAAAAAAAAAGCCGAAGCCTCAGAGGAGAAGATAACGTCGGACTTTATGAATGTTTTATGGGTAATTGCTGTATAACTTTCTAATTTCGCAGGGGGGTGCTCACCTCCAGAGGCTGGGACCGGAGCCGTCCCCGGGGCCCGGTGGAGGGTCGCAGCCGCCAGCCCTGACCCGCGCCCCCACTCCGGCCCCCTCTGCCCCGGCCGGGCGCTCGGGGGGGAAGCTGCCTGCCGGGGAAGGAGGAGGGAGCAGCACGGAGATCAAAGGCCAGCGGGGCTCGTGGGCTCCGTGTCCGCCGGGACCTCCCCGTCCTCCCTGCCTGCTTCCCCTCTTTACTCACCTCGGCCGCCGGCGCTCGCTGCCTGTCCCAGCTCGGTGCGGAGACAGCTGCCAGGCCGGGGCCACGTCCCCAAGCCCGGCACAGGCCCCCGAGGCCGGGGCCGGGGTTGGCCCCGGCCGCCCACCGCGCCACAGCCCCAGGAAAAACCGGCCGCAGCCCTGCCCGGGTGCTCGCAATAACGGCGAAGGGCACGACGCCTGCGCGATTTGTTTTTCCTTTAAAATACAGGTAGGGAAAAATAGCGCCGGCTATGAAACAACGAGCCTAAAATTAAACAAAAAAAAAAAAAAAAAAAAAGAAAAAGAAAAAGTGGCATTTGCCTTTTCTACTCCGAATTTCTTGCCTTCTCGTCACGGGGAAAATTAGCTACCTTGAATTTCCACGTTTGTTAAAAAAAGATAAAGTTTATTTCTTCTTTTTTCTCGGTTTTTTTCCCTGTAATTTTTCAGTCACAAAAAAATCTATATTTTGTCATCTAAGCATTTATTTTTACTTCATCCAAAAAGACATGAAAAGGGAGAGGGGAGAATCACGTTCGTTCGTTTTAAACTAACGCATAAAAGTGAATTTTTTTTTCCTTTTTTTGGACGACATATAATAAATATGATATAGCACTCAGCACTCGGTCTGTACAATTCTGTTCGCATTAGGGAGCATGCCACTTTTCAATAAGAAAAAACAAAACAAAACAAAAAAAGGTCATGAGAAAAAAATCAGTGCAAAGTTCTCCGTTCCCCCGGTGTTCTCCGCCGGGCGGGGGGTCGAGGCGCTCTCATTCCCTCCGTCCTCCGCAGCCGTTAGTCTCTCCGGCGGGCTCCCGCTCCCTCTCCCTCTCCTCCTCCTCCCCTCCGTCCCCCTCTCTCTCCGAGCTCCAGTCCTGCCCCGCAGGAGACGAGGTCGGCGTGTCGCCCCGCGGCTCTGCCCGCCTTCCCCCGCGTGTGGTCGTTGCACTTACGGGCTCGGCTCTGGGTTCACGGTTCAAGAGTCCCTGCTCTGACCGATCGCCTCTCTCGGCGGCCGGCGGCTGCCTGCAGAAGCTCCTGCCCCTCGGCTTCCCCTCGCTTCCTCCTCCGCGGTGCTGGGGCTGGTTTGGGGACGGGGGGGGAAAGGGCTCGTCGCGGGAACGGCGGTGCCGCTTCACCGGGGGTGCGGGGTGCCGGGCATGGGGTTGGCCAGGGGGTTGAGGGCCGGCTGCCCGCCGGGCCCCAGCCCGTGGATCAGCACCCGCGGCACCAGCGGCCGCTGGAGCTGGGGGTGCGGCGCGGGGGGAGTCCGGTACATGCTGCTGTACATGGCCGCGGCCGCCGCGGCCGCCGTCGTGCTGTCCATGCTGCCCAGCAGGCTGGGGTGGTAGAAATAGGGCGAGGGGAACATCCTCTGCAGGGCCGAGTAGTTCCCGGCCTCGGCCAGCAGTTCCAGGCCCACCGCCGTCTGCCGCTTCCACTTCGTCCTGCCGGAGGGAACGAGAGGCGGCTGCAGGGCGGGCGCCGCGCCGCGACGGGGCACCCGGCCCGGGTCCGCGGAGGCCGGCGGGCGGAGGGACCCTTCTCCTCTCCTCCCCTCCCCTCTCCGGCACGGCACGGCACGGCCCGCACCACCAGGGCCCCGGCGGCCCCGAACACGGCGCGACCCCGGCCATGCCCGGCTCCCCGCCCCCCCCCGCATCATGCACACTGCGACTCGGGTCAAATTAATAACCACGGCGCACGGCTAGACCGCAGCGCGCTGACGCTAATGGTTACCGACAGAATTAGGGTGGCTGCGACCGTATGTAATGAGACAGAAAATCACGGCCGCGGCGACGGGGGCCAGACCCCCCAGCCCGACCCCCCGGGACCCGCCTTACCTCCGGTTCTGGTACCAGGTTTTCACCTGCGTGTCGGTGAGGTTGAGGGCGGCGGCCAGGTCCATGCGGTCCTGCACGCTCAGGTACTTCTGCCGCTCGAAGCTCCGCTCCAGCTGGTTGAGCTGGTGGTCGGAGAAGGCGGTCCGCGCCTTCCGCGGCTTCTTGGCCCGCACCGGCGGGCTGTCCCGGCTGCTGCTGATCTCCCGGTCGCCCTCCTCCTTTGTCCCTGCGAGCGAGCCGAGGGCGCGGTGAGGGCCAGCGGGACACCGGCTCGGCTTCCCCCCCCGCCGCAGTCCCCGGACCCGCCGCCCCCTCCCCGCGGGACGTAACGGGGAACGGCCGGACACGGCGGCGGGCCGTCCGGTGAGCGGCGGCGTTCCCAGCTACGCGGCTTTCGTTATTTCCTCGCCCGCTTCCCCCAGGCCCGCCACGCCAGGAAATCGATCCCTGAGGCCGGCTCCGCTCGGGCCGGGGTCTGCGGTGCTCCCGGATCTTCCCCGCAGGAGGAACAATAATCTCACTAATTGACCCACTGGGGAGGTCGGTGCGCGCAGAAATGGCCAGACCAGACTGTGCATCTGGCTCGGGGGCTCTTATGCTAATGCAAAATGCGCGGCACAGGCGGGCGTCTCGCTGCTCTCCAGCCCGGCAAAAAAAATATCTCCGTGGGGCAAAATTAGAAAAAGGTGTCTCGGCGCTTCTCGGCTGAGCTGGGCGGCCTGCGGGGCAGGGTGCGCCGGCACCGCAGGGAGAGCGGCCCCGCTCCCCGCCTCGCCTTTGCCCACGCTTTCCCTTCTTTCTCCTTCCCCTTCCTTCCCCCGAACACATCGCGATTTTCATTTGCGAACCCCGCGCGGCGGCGGGTTCCCCATCGGCAAGAAACTCGCGGTTAAAAAAAAAAAGAAGAAAAGAGGGAGAAATCAACCTTCCCGTCCCTGCGCGGGGAGAAACGCGGGCGCTTTGCAAAGCGCACAAAGCCCTCCGACATTCCGCTGCCTATCGCCGGCCGATTGGTTTTTATTATTTATTTTTAATTAAAAGTTTTTTCGTTTATTTAGTATTGGCTGTTGTGGACGCGGATTTTTTTTCCTTAATTTTATTTTAGGTCGAATGAGCAAAAATGAAAAGGCTGAAGGCAGTAAGCGCTGCTGAGCCGCCGGTTCTTAGAAAGCCAGAGAATCATTTAGGCATATTTGCATTAAAAACGGATACATTTCTGGTTTCCAACGCGATCCCACAACTCCGGCTATTTCCTTAAAAACAGCGAAGTTTAATTAAAAAAAAAAAAAAAAAAAAAAAAGAGGAAAGGCCGTCAGAGAGGGGGAAAAAAAAAAAATCACCGAATTAATTTCCTACCGATCTTAAACCCGCGACAGCGAGGACCACGGCCGAGCCCCGGCAGAGGGGAGCGCTCCTCCCGCGGATTTCCCCCCGATTTTTTCGTTTCACCGACGTGGCCGAGCGTCGCGGCCCCGATTTTAGCGGCGGCCGAGGAGGTGCGGTGCGGGGCCGGGCCGGGCCGTACTCACCGTGGCATTTGATGTCTCCCTGCGTGTCGTCGCGCTTGTCGAGCTTGGCTTTACCGTCCTCCTGCTCGAGTTTGGGCCTGAAGCTCTCCGGGGCCGCGCTGCCCTCCTGCTTGGGGGTGTGATGAGGAGAGGGGACGCTGGTGCTGTAAGGTGCACAGGCCGCCAGCGGTTTGCTGTCGCCCAAAATGTCCTTAATTAAAAAAGAAGAGGTGGAAGTCCTGGGGCCGGAGCTGGCCGAGCCCAGCTGGGGCGGCGGCGGCGGCTGCGGGGGCGACGGCTGCAAACTCGGCGGCGGCGGGTGCGGGCCGAGGTGGAGGTGGTGCGGCGGCGGCGGGAGGCTCTCCGGCACCCCGAGGTGCGGCTCGGGGTGCTCCATGCTCACCGAGATGGGCGACGAGGGCGCCGTCCCCACCGTGTCGATCTCCGAGCAGGGGGACGGCGTGGCCTGGCTCCGAAAATCCGCCGTCCGGCCGTCGCCGTGGGGGCGAAAGTCTCCGTTCATGACTCCGGGGCTGCCGGTGCTGCCGCCCGACAGGATCGTGTCTATCCCGAAGCTGGACCCGCTCGGCCCCTCCATGGCGGATCAGCGCCGCGCCCGCATCCCCGAGGGCGGCCGCGGGGGTCTCACCGGGGGAGGGAGGGAGAAGGGGGGGGGTACGGGGGGGGAGCCGGTTACCCCGACCCGCTCACCGGCGGCTCGGGCGGCACTAACGCGGAGCCCCCGCCGAGCACCGCATCGCCGGCGGGCCGGTCCGCCTCTACCCAACTTTGTTGAGGGAAGTTGGGGCGCGGAGCGGGGCGGACACCGGCCACTGCGGCGCGCCCGCCCGTGCCCACCAAGCTCCTCTCGACGGCGGCGACTCCCCCCGTGACGTCACGGCCGCCGCGTCCCCCCGTCCCCCGCCGTTTATTATAAACCCCGGCTTTTGCCGCCGCCGCTGCCCGCCCCCATTGGCGGAAGGCCGACGGGGGACTGACGCAGCGCGGCACGCAGCCAATCAGAGGCGGCGGCGGCGGGGACGGGCGCGGGAAGGGGGGGGCGCGCCTCGCGCCCCCCCCCCTTCACGCGCCCGTCCCCGCCGCCGCCGTCCTGTCGATTCCCGGTTGCCCGGTCGATGGATCGGACCTCCCCGAGGGGGTCACACCATTCCCCGGGACGGTTCCCGGAGTAACGGGACGCGCCGGCGACAAGCCGCCGTATTAAACCCGAAGAAGAAGTGGCGTGTCAGCCTAATTAGCGGAGTAATTACAAAGGCGGTAATGAACGGTTTGGAGTTCTCCGAGTTACACTTCAGCACGAATTGCCGCTTCCAGGCCCACCCCGACGTCTTCCCTCCCGGCCTCCCCCGCCCCGACCAGACCCGAAACCGGCAGCCGCGGCCCCAGAACCCGGGGGCGCGGAGGGACGGGGCGGGGCAACGGCGGCGCGGGGCAGGATGAGGGCAAGGGAGACGTTTCGGATGGCGACGCTCGTTGACGGCGCCGGGTTCCCGTTCCCCACCGCGGCGGGTGTCCTGGGGAAGCCGTCTCGCGCAGAGCTGCGGGGGGGCGCGGGGGGCCGCTTCGAGCCGGTTGCGGGCGGATGGGTCCGACGGCAGCGGTGCGGGGTGAGGAGCCGCGCCCCGAGAGGAGAGATGCCGACGCGGAGGAGGGTGCCGCGGCCTTCGACTCCGTTTCCGACGGCTTGGGGCCGGATTTCCCTCGTGGGGACGGCCGAGGAGCTTCTGGGTCCTCGCTGCTAAGAACCTACGGTCCTGGCCCCCGAGTCACCCGTCGCCGGTGTCGCACCCGAAGCGCTGGCCGTCGCGGCGGGGCAGGTCCTGGCCCTACTCCCGCACTTCGTAAGAAGTTTTCGACGGCTGGGGAAACCCAACCCGCTGCAGCCTAGCATCCCCCGCTCCGCCCCGACGGCCCCGCGCCGCGGCCCTGCGTGCCGTTCGCCCCGGGGCTTCAGGTGCCGGTGCCGCGCCCGGAGGCCGGTGAGGGCGCGGAGGTGGTGCGCCCGGCGGAGGTGCAGGGCCGCCCGTGTCCGCCGGGCGGCGGTGGCGGCCGCCCCCGTTGTCCCCGACGGGCGCCCGGTGGGAGCTCCCCGCTGGGAGCGGGGCTGGCGGCGCGGCAGGATGAGCTCCTGCCGGCGCGTCCCTGCGGATCGGGGCGCTGGAAGGCAGCAGGAGAGGACGAGGGGACAGAAGAAAACGGGGAGGTGGGGGGAACTGAGAAGTAA